>NW_020454372.1:1300621-1351869 GCF_003342845.1 Nothoprocta perdicaria | reverse complement strand
GTTATTTTTAATAGTTTTTCATTTGTTTTAATTTCTATTACTTGGCATGCTTTAACTCCTGGTCTAGATTTTTAAAGATCTAGAGTCTGCATGACTCTAGATCTTGTGAACTTGTGAATCACCATTCACTGTACTACTTCTTTGTGGTTCAATCAGTCATTTGTCTTATCTCACCTTACCAGTTTAAAAGACAGGTGTCTAGGTTTACACTACAGTCAGTGAAGAGAATTAGGCTCTTCCAGGGCCAATTCATCCCGTTCTAAGATATATTACAGATGGGATTGACTGTTCTCCAGAGGTGCCTATTTCTCTCCATTGATTAGAGAGGGAGCCTAAAAGATTAGCATGAATAGTTAACTTGTTAACTAACAGCTTGTGTTAGCTGAAATGAATTTCCACTCTTAGAGGTTTGAGTAATAAGGACTTTATCTTGTCCCTTATTGATTTACTTCTTCCATTTTTCTCAGTGTCTCTTCTCAACTCCCAATGAATTCCATTCAACAGATGATGAAGTCCTACCCTCTCCTTCTCACTGAAATGTTTTCTTTACTTGAGTCTTAACAGATTTTGCCAACAGTGTTCCTTTTCAGGTTATGGGACAAGAGGGCTGGAGGGTTCTTCAGATCAAGTTCAAGTTGATACTAGACCTGTTAAGTGGTATGTTTCCTTGATGCCTAATGGCATGCCTAGACATCAGTTAAAATCTTAGATGGAAGAAAYTTTGTTCTCAAAGTTCTATTTATAAAAGTCTTTACATTAACTCTTTTATTATGTTTTAGGCAGCAGTTGGGGAGGATCRATAGAGACATTATATATCATCTCTTTCTTTTTCCATATTATAGACATTAATGGCAGGACTTATTGGAAATTCATTTATCATGTGTTTTTTGACACAATCCATTCAGCTTTTTTTGGTGGTGGTTGTAATCACCTGTATTACAGTTTTAGTGTCTTAAAGCATGTCAAGCTTTACAAATCCTTAAATTGTCTCTGAAACTCCCATAAATGTATTTAATTCCATTAACTGACAGTCTTTAAWACTCAACATTTCATTTGCCTATTTGCAGTTTTTCATAGATACACTATATGAGCAATAATTATATTATTGATTTATGCTGTCAATAGATACAGTAACAGAGCATTTTCCTCATATTTTCCCTTGGAACATCTCATATTTTTTGTTGTTTTATTTTTCTTTTGGTTAGCTTGCATAGCAGCTGTTAGACAAAATTTTCATATTCAAAATCATTTTTAGTTGAAACTAGCCAATTTCTCATATTATGGAAAAGACTTTATAAGAAGAAATGACTATGTTGGTTTTAAAAATTTCTTCATCTTGTGGATACGCAAAGCTTGCATGCAGATTTACTGGAAGGAAGGAGAGAAGAGAAAGTGGTAGGGTCATGAGCATGCTATGTTTCCCTATCAGTGCCTCTGATTACAGAGGACAAACTGAACAAATGACAGGAAAAAAGCCAAGCGGCTACCGGGTGCCCCCAGTATTGCCAAGTCTGCATCCATCCTCATCTTTGGAGACAGCAACATTAACTCCTTCCTTGGACTTCATCCTTTACATACTTTAAAAACTCTTGCTTTGATGGCTTTTCCTTTAATGAAAGGTCAGTGATTGTGCCCTTGTTTGACATAATTGATGGTGCAGTTAATTAGAATTATATTGTACTTAAAATAGCCTGTGTCACTGAGAGCTGCAATGGAAGAGCTACCTCCTGCAGAGTTTCTAAGATCTAAAGGAGGACAGATTCCCCAAACACTGTTTATAAGCTCCTTTAGAGTGTTTGTGACATCTATAATTCATAGAAGAAAGACTCCCTCCTGTGGAACTAATAAAAGCCACAGGAGAAATACTGTGGATTTCCCATCTGACTATGAGAACTTAATAAGGTTCAACCATGTTAAGTGTGAAGCCATCAAGTTCCATAATGTACATTCTAGGTCTGCAAACACTGGCATCAAATCATCAAGCTATTACTTTAGTTTTCAAGTGGTATAGCTTTAGTAGCATCAATGGAAGTTTACATGAGTGGCATCTAACAGCTGATAGTTTAATCAAGTCTTTTACATAACTATAAATTCCCTCAGRCATACCAAGTTCTATCTCTAAGTGACCTTGAATATTCTAACCAGAAAAAACAGAACAAACAACAATAAAAKGAATATTCCTGAAACAAAATGCTTATTTTGACTACTAGTAGAAAAACCTTGCCAACAACTTCAGAATAAATGGACTAGATTCCTCCAGATGTTTTAAGTTATTGTTGTTTGTTCTGAACAATAGCAAATTCACATATAGTGTATRACAGTTCCTTCTCTATTAGTTAAAGAAAAACAAAAGCTTTGTGTATAAAATATTTAATGAATACCTTATCCAATTCCTCTAAATATCTAACAGAAGAATTTTTTTTTTATGAGAGATATTATCCAAAGAATTATTCTGATTTACCAAATCAGAGCAAGGTACATGTCAAAATTGGTGCTATAATGCAAGACAATGGAAATTTCACATTAAGACAGCTATTTCTTCTATTGTAACATAGCATTTTTTATTTATATTTTCTCTGAAAAGAGTATAAATTTTAAATTAGGTTGGTGTAAACTGTCTCTCACAATAACTCAGATTTTTTCATTTAAGAATAAGAGTCTTTAAAATAAACTTATTCTATTTTCTGGTATATATAAAAATAATTACAAGCTATTCTACTTTCAACATCAGTTTAGCTTCAATATATCACAGCTATCTTCATGCATAAAATGTATGCTAGCAATGAAACAAACAAACAAACAGCAGCAGAAAATAAGCAATCTTGAAAACAGGACTTTTCTTCCATGCAGGCTACTTAACTAACTTACAAGAAGCTATGTGAATTTCATTGCCCTTAAAAAAAAAAAAAAAAAAGTTAATCAAAGGATAATGGACAGGATGTCTTTATCTGACAACATCTGTTGATCTGAAAGAGGAGGAGAGCCACTGTGACAGCGAAGGTGTTCTCTACTTTTTTTTTTTCCAAGCAGAAAAAATGGGGCATAGAGCTGTACAACCCATAACAATGTGCATGTCTTTATATGATGTTGTTCACCAGAGACTTGTCAATAGACTGAGCCATATTGGTTCTGGCAGTCTTTCTATTGGGACAATATTTGCCTTGAAGTACTATCTTTTCTCTTTTTCAATGTCAGCCTGAAGGCTCTAAGACAGCATATGTTCATTTCATGTCTTAGAGATATTGCTTCTGGTATTGCAAATGCATTACCACATTGAGCTTTTTTGTTAAACAGATGGTACATATTAAGGTCTGAGTTTCTTAGACARTTTCTGCTACAATTGTACTGCATTCTTCACATTGACAAAAACATCATCAGCATCATGCAGTGAGGCACTAGATTATGTCAGAATGGTAAATGAACACCCACAGCATAAAGAGTTATCAAGGTGAATCACCTCCCTTAGAGGAATGTAGAAGGGTGTTAGTTATATTGGGTAGATATTAATTTTAAATTTAATACCCTATTCCTGTAAAGTAATTAGTTTGGGTAAAATTTAGTGTTCAAGAAAGAGTTTAATTGACATACAAGAATCACATTTAGACTAGATTTTGTCTTTTGCAAGCCTGAGTCCTTACACTCATTAGGGGATGCAAAACAAGCTACATGTGATATGTGGGATATAAAGTTATAAAGTAGTTTCTGTGAGGGATTATGAGAATGACACAGATGTGTAGGTTAAAGGGCCAGCAGTCTCTAGCACAGGGCTGGAAAATGAACTCAGAACCCAGTTGGGCCAAAATAGAAGGCCATGTAGGACAGCTTGTCAAAAAAACTGTGTGTGCAGCGAAGAGGGAATGAGTAAGAGGGAAATTAGTCACGCTGTCCTGGGGAAAGCACAGAAGGAACTCTCTCGTAACATTATGGTGCCTTTAGGCAAAATGAAATAAATTGGCTTGACTGTGATTACAATGGAAAAGACACAGGGAATGGTCCATTGACACCACTGTTCTATTTTTGGAATATTGTTTCTTTTTCTCTCACTTCAGCAATAGTCTTATTGGAAAACAACTAGCTCAAGCGACTACCAAATGTTAACCGATCTCTTTGACTTCCTGTCAAGATGCAAGTCAAAGAGGGAAGAGCAGAAAGTGAGGTTTGAGTCAAAGTAACAACTTGGTTCGGAAGTGAGTTTAGCTGACACACCTAGCTTTCAAGGATACACACAGAAAGGTCCAAATTATGTCCTTTGGTCATACCTTATTCTGCTGTGCGGGTGCCTGAAGATGCAGAATGATTTTCCATGCCTTTACTCTTTAAGGAATAGGGGTACTAGTCCTCCACACAAGAGCCAAGCATATATGATATGTGCATGACTTCCTTCTGAGTGTGAAGAACATCAGAACAAACAAATGAGGTGAAAACCCAAAATATTTGAGGAATACAGACCAATGAGGCATCAATGAGACAATGACACAGACATCAGGTGTGCTGTGCTAGGTTGTGTAGGCATGTGTTTTTACCTTAGTTATAGTAGGCTGCATGGATTCACCAAGGGAAAGAAGGTCAATCTGATGGCCTTCTATAGTGCGATGACTGGCTAGATGGACGAAGGGAAATTCTTGGATGTTGTCTACTTCTACTTCAGCAAGGCTTTCGTCATCATCTCCCGTAACATCCTCATGCTCAAGAGGTGCAGATTAGATGAGTGGACAGTGAGGAGGATTGAGAACTGGATGGATGGCAGAGCTCAGAGGGTGGTGATAAATGGGGCCAAGTCTAGTTGGAGGCTTTTGCCCATTGATGTCCTCCAGGGGTCAGTACCGGGCCCAGTACTGTTCAACTTGTTCATCAATGACTTGGGTGAGGACACAGAGAGTACCCTCAGCAAGTTTTTGGACAATACCGCTCTGGATCGAGTGATTGACACTCCAGAGGTCTGTGYTGMCATTTGGAGGGACCTGGATAGGTTGAAGAGTAGAGCAGAGACGAACCTCATGAGGTTCAACATGAGGGACATGAGGGTCCTGCATATGGGGGGGGAATAACCCCAGACATCAGTAAAGATTAGGGTTTGACCTGCTGGAAAGCATCTCTGTGAAGAGGGATCTGGGAGACCTGGCTGAAAAGAAGTTAACCATGCCTCAGCAGTGTGCCCTCATGGCCAAGAAGGCCAATGGGATTCTGGCCTGTGTTAGGAGCAGTGTCGCCAAGAGGCTGAGGGAAGGGATCCTGCCCCTCTACTCAGCTCTGGTGAGGCTGCACCTGGAGTATTGTGTGCAGTTCTGGGCTCCCCAGTATAAGAGGGATATGGAACTACTACATAGGGTAGAGTGACAAAGATGATTAAGGGCCTGGAGCATCTATCACGTGAGGAAAGATTAGGCTTGATTAGCCTAGAGAAGACTTAGAGGAGATCTGATCCATATGTATAAGTACCTGAGGGGAGAATATAGGGAGAACAGGGCCAAATTCTTCTCGGTGGTGGCCAGTGATAGGACAAGGGGTAACGGATACAAATTGAAACAGAGGAAGTTCTGCCTCTGTGTGAGAGAGGCTGTGGTATCTCCTCTGGAGATCTTCRAAAGTAGTCTGGATGCCACCCTGTGCCACATGCTCTAGGTGTGCCCTACTTGAGCATGAGGATTGGATTAGATGATCTCTAGAGGTCCTTACCAATCTTAACCATTCTGCAATTCTGTGAAAACAACCGTTTCAAGAGTGTTTGGTTTCCTCACTCAATCTGAAATTGCAGTTTATTTTAAGGATGCATGAATCAGTGGGAAACAATCTCTTCTATGCATTCTGTATATGCAATATAAATATTTTCATAGGGATCTGATTTCAGTCATGTTGCAAAAGGATTGTTAGACTTGCGATGCTGTTTTGCTCATTATTCTTCCATCCTTTCAGTATTTACTAGGAACAACAGGTCACTGCATCTGAAACAGGTCAGTGCATCTGAAACACTGCAGATTGTGAGCACTGTTTCATGAGTAGTATTACTGCTCTGGAGCTGTATTCTTTCATAATAAGYAATGGCTGTGAATAACTTAGAATATTAAGTTCTAAATGAGTTATAAACTTGTTTCTGTAAAATGAGGGCATTAGCTATGATTCATAAAAAATATACATCAAAATTTTATTTTTGSTCTTGTGTTGAACTGTCAGACTAAATTGGTTTAGAAATTCGTAAACACTCATTCTCCCCATTTTTTCATTTTTCCTATGCTCTTCCAGTAGACTGATTTTTATTCCTATTTTGCCCTTCCATAGCTAAGCCTATGAGACTACATGTTTTTAACTTTTTTTAAATGTATTTTTTCCTGTCACATATTGACATTTYAATTATTATTTCTATCAAGGTAAAACAAATGGCTTATTTCTTTCAAAGTAAAACAAATGGGAAAACTAGCCTAGTTTAAAAATAATAGGATGGACAAACTCAGATCAATGCATTAARTACAAATAAAAAGTAAAAAATAGAAGTTCTAGAAGTAGTTCACAAAATTTTGTATTTCTAAGTGGCTACAAATATATGATTCTGAGTGTGGTTTTAGTGGACAGGAACATAATCTGCTTTTGCAGAAGTAAGAATTTGTACTTTCTATGTTGATGGCAACTACGGAGTCTAATGAAGGCTCGAGGAAGATGGATGATATTTTGCCTCCTCCTTCCTTTGCAGTTCATTTCTACTTAAATAGGTAGGGTCAGATTCTTGGCCTATTTCATATATTAAAAGTCTGAATGATTTATTCAATTCAATGTCAAAGACATTTGGAAACTATTAATTATTTCTGTGACCCATATTGAAATTTCTTAAAATAGCCTGATTTTAAAAGCATGAGAGTGTCAAATCTGTGACAAGCTGCTCTTTTGTAGATGTCTCATATCACCATACTTTTGAGCACTTTTGATTATTTTTTTCCTTGAAGATTGTTCAAGTATCTTCATTGTAGATTTAAAACCCGTCTCCAAATTCTTCTAAAAATGGTTTCAGTAAGGGTTATGGATTCCTCAGTCTACAGAGAGCCTAAAATAGGAACTCAGATGCTCCTAGTAATGACACTTGGATTTAATAGCAGGATTCAGCTTAGAGGAGAAGTTCTAAAAGAAAGCATATTTTCTCACAAAACAATATAGACTTCAACAAAGTAGTGAACAAATAAAAAACTTTCAACTTAAAAAAAACCCTATTCTCATCATTTTGCAAAAGTCCCATTAATACCAAAGTAAAATCTACTGAGCACAGAAAGCAGAAAAGAGACACATGTCTACCCGATCCTAMAGTCAAAGGTGAGCTATCTTGTAGATTTTGACATCTAATACTGGATTTGCAGGAATATTGAGGTTACTAGGACAGTTTACTTTCCCTGCTCTCACTGTGTTCCAAATTAATGATGGCACCTTGTTTTCCTACTTCTCGTGCCCATTAGGGAAATGCATAATTCATTCTAAATATGTTCATGGATTGAGGTACTTGTGTTGGTGATCAGCTTTTACRAACAGGAAAGAAATGCCTACTTTATGTAAGCAGCTGCTGAAACAAATGTATATGTATATTTTTTCCCTTTCATTTTAGCCTCAATGATTCACTCTGCTATTTTACAGTTTCATAGACCCTGCAAAAAAGCTGTACAGCAGGTTTAATATTCATAAAGAAGGGCAATATACCTAATTTTAAGCCCAATAGTAATAATTAATTTGTTTAATGGCTCTCTGACTTAAAAAACAKGTGCAGATAAGTAAGAGGAATAACATCTCTGATGTTTGTAGAAGTCTCACAAACAGCAATTTAAGGATTGTGTTCAATGTTTAAATTAACAAGCAAGCCTTTCTGGCAAATTTCCAGTTTTAACAAATTAAAGATTCTTTTAATACTGATAAATTTGTTGTCTTTCTGTAATTCAGTGCATGCGCTGTGTTGATGTTTTCTGATAATGTTGTATRAAGTTTATTTTTCTTTCATTGTGCTTCAGCTAAACATGGGCCTGAGGTGAATTCTTGCAAAAAGAAAACAAAGGATATTTTTTTTGGAAACCRAAAGAAATTCCTCACATGTCACTTGGCCCTGTGAGCAGAAGGTGTGAAGGAAGGGGCTGAAATGCTAGAGACATCAAATGCTTTAAAAGCCAGCACTTGAGTGTTTAAAAAATAGACTGTCAGCTGAAATGTTTCAATGTGTGTGTGAGAGAGAAGGAGAGGCTCAAAGGTGTTTAAAAGGGCTGCTGGCTAGACTTGTATCGGGAGCAGTAATAGTGAGAAATTCATTGGTGCTGATGATGGAGGGGGCAGTATTGTGGATGACTGAGGCACTGAAGATGCTGGCACTGGAGCTGCAAATGGTGACATTGGTGGCTGTGGGAGGGGTAGAGGTGACAGCATTGTTAGCAGTGTTGTGTCTCGTGGAGAAGTGCACTCTTCTGTCGGATTGCACCCTTCACCTTCATGCTAAAAATAGCACTTTGTCGGCTATTTGAAAGGATTTTGGGGATTCTGCTTCTCCTTTGCCATGTGGGTGGCTGCTCACATCAGATTTGGCACTTCTTTTCTTCCCTCCTGAACTGCAATATGACAAAACAAATGGGAAGCACTGAATTTCACTGATGTTTTAATCTCTGAGAGTCTCACAGAAACTGCCTCCTTTTCTCCTTTTTCCTTTTTTCTTTCTTTTTTTTTTTATTTTTGTTTGTGAAGGAAGTTTGTCATAAAATAAGCTGTAGTCTCTTTAATAGTCTAAAAAGAGAAGAATGCCAAAAATGGACATTGAATTCTGAATACATGAGATCTGTGTTCTTTTCTACTGCTGTTGTTGTTGCTATCAAGGCATTTCTTTTTCCCTAGGACACTGAATGAACATTGGCTGTTTTTACTAGATCGATTARCCTTACTATTTATTGAGAATCTCTTCTATCTCTGATTATACAGATCTCTGTATCTCTGTCCAAAAACCAGAGGATCCACTGTACTCCACTCCTCTTTCCCCCACTGTCAATAGATATAAAAATGTACAACAGAGGAAGAGAAAAAAGAATCTCTTATTTACATTTTTTTCATTTTTAATTCTGTGCAATTATTAGATATTTGGTCACACATCCTAATAAATACCTAAGCTAGATGGATTTTTGCTGCACTTACAGACATTTAGTCCTATGTATGCCATACTTTGCTCCAAACTTTTTTGCTCTTCTCTTCRTGCAATGGTAAGCAATGTTGACTTCTTTTATACCTCAACACTTCATTGAAAAATGCGACCARGTACTCTGTGTTCAGGATATTTCCAGGAGCACTATCAAAGTTAACTCTCAGAGCTGCTGATTCAGTTATAGATGCTGTTAATGTTCTTGCCAWAGCATCAAAGCAAAATATTTTTTAACGTACACAAATCAGTGTTTGTAGTACCTACATGTTGGAGAAAAAGTAGCAAACCTACAAATATTCTGTAGATAGACTTCCTATTTTGTTGCTGATCATTATGTACATAAATAAATTAAAGGTGTTAATAACTTTTTTATTTTAAAACTCGAATGTAAGGAGCTCCCCTTGTGATTTTCTTTCAGACAGCTTCTCAATTTCTCTAGCAGAGCTCCAATATATACATATGTGTGTCACCAGAGTTTTACAGAGCTGCCGTGAATGGCACCATTTCAGAGTCTTGTTGGCAAACAAAAGTCTGGAGTTATTTATAAGTCAGCAGCATTCCAGCCTCAGAGTAAATAGTTGACTAGTCTTCTCAGTTTCTGGACGAAGACTAAACGTTAAGATGTATCCAAGGGGGCACAGGTATTCACAGCAGACTCATGTCTTGGTTTTGATTCAATTCTCCATGTAGGCCAAAGAGCTGTTTTTAATTCTTGTATGAATTTATAGCCCTTCTCCTTGGACTTCTGATTGGCTCCACATTTGAAGCCAATTGAACAGAGAATCAGCAAGGCTGCTTATTTTCAGTAAAACTATTTTTAACAACTACTGACATAGCCCTTGAACATTTCTACTTCTGGAATTTTCTGAGCTGTTTTCACTGAGTTTCTTTAGCCTGCTCCCCAGAAGTGTGCAGATATATTTGAACTGTCCATGCTTTTTACCCCGCTGCTCCTCTCAGAGCAGTAATATAAAGAATACGGGTTGCAAATGGTTATTTGCAAACAGATATGAAAGATGATCTTGGAGATCATTATGTGCACTGACACCTCAGAAATTTAGGTATGTATCGACTGTGTATACCAAAATTTTTATGATTACCCTAGATTCCTAGAATGCCATGTCCTTTACAGAGTTGGCATTACAGTTCTTGAAAGTTCTTGTCTGTAATGCACTTGCTTCCTTTATAGCAGCAATCTAACTATATGAAGGAAAATTTCTGGGTTGAAATGAGGTCTACTGTATTCTGTAAATCATCTGTCACTGTAAATCAAGCATATATTACAGAAGTCAGGGCTGCAACCGAAGAAGCAGTGGTGCTTATGACCTCTTTCCCTGAGAAGAAAATCCGGAGTAAACCAGAGTAACGGACGCAGAAATGGCCTTTCTCATTATGGCTACTTTCTCTTGGAATTGATTTAAGTCCATGTCATAATACTGTAGCTGACTTTCCAGTGTGAGTAGCTAAAAGGAAATTCCCTTTTCTTCTCATTCTAAATCTTGTGGTGGACAGAATAATGGAAAGGGAAAGAAAAAAAAAGGTATGTAAGAGGGAAATAATATAGTAGTTCGGGAAAATATTAACAAGGAAAAGATATTTATTGGATATCTGATGTTGCCTTTTTGAAAGTGATGCATACTATGAAACATAAGAGCATAGATAAAAATAAAAATTGGGGACACCATCAAAATCTGAAAGGGTTACTGACAAAAAAGACACATGAGGTACAGACTATGTACCTCTACCTAAGAAGGTACGTTARCTGTGTTATGCTATGTTATTTTTTTTCTCATTCTTTTCTTGATGCTTTTGTATCTTCTCCTCTGGTGTAGCAACACCCAAGAATTTGAAAAGTTAACAGTGAATAACAGAAAAATCTACTTTGTACAGTCTTTTTACTCCATTTCTAAATCAAATACCTCAATATGCTTTTCTTTTGCCTGCCTGGTGGTGTCCCCACTAATSTCTGGTAATTCAACCTTCTCTGCTCTTTTTGAACGCACTTCCTTACATGTTATAGTGTCCTGTTTTGCTTAGAAAAGCTAATTCTAATGAATATCAATTTATGCAGCCAATTCAAAACTCTTCTGAGCAAACTACCTAAAAATCCTCATGTAAACATTGTATAAGTTATTCATGAATAAATCCCTAAGGTCCATATCCTCCTTTGCATGTGAAAAAAAAATGCACAGTGTGTGTTTGGGAGGCAGGGGGTGTATAGTAAGAGAGGATCACCTCAGAAGATCTACAGTTTATAATCTGCTTCCAATCTATCATATGGTTTCTTTTGGCAACACAGCATCATACTGTGACCACCAGCAGTTTCACCAGCAGCCTTCACAGAAGAGGTCTTAGAAACAACAGGCCTCTGCCTGAAAATCATTGCCTGAATATGCCCAAAGTGTCTACTAAACAGCAGTTTATCACAGGTGGTTTTCCAGATCGTCTTCACAGAGTTGGTCTCTGACATGCTTCAAAAAGTGCAGCTTCTTGGTTGCAGTATAATACCTTGGACCAAGTCTCTAAGGAGCTTCTAAGAGTGTATTTTCTGACCAGCTTGTATTCAGGAATGTAAGTCTCTATCCATTGCCTGCACAGACTTCATGCCTGCCTTTATGTGCTRTTTCTTTAGCGTTGAATCAGTTGTGAACAGGCCCACAGAAAACTGAAAGGTTACCAAACACAAAGGAAAAAAGACCAATTACAAGTGACCTGGAGGGAGCAAAGTGTGTGTGTGACTGAAGGGTTATGGCTGGCAAGAGTAAAGGATAATTTTGTACTAAAATTGTAAAGGCTTATACCAAAGGGAAAATATTATACATAGTGGAATTTAACCAAACAGATACACCTAGCTCATTAGTGTGCACACATATTTATTTTTTTTCTTCTTACTCAACTGCAGGAGAGATGAAGCTGAAACTGGAAGGTTTGCCTGCAGTAGATCTGGTTCAGCCAAATGGCTTTCAGATAGGACCTACAGCTTGAAATTTACTTGTCAAAAAAGCATTCAAGTTTAAATCATTATAATCATTTGTCCCCTAAAAGTTAGGGGGAAGAAAAAAAAAAAGGGAGAAGGAAACACTGTAAACACTTTGTGAGACTTGCACAATACTAGAAATACATCATGTACCAAGACACATCTGAAAATATTAGTGGAAATAGAAGTATATATAAATTAAACATGGTGGACCATTAGTAATTTAATTTACAGTTGCACTGAAGACATCAAAAGCAAGACTTTCGGCCATTTGTATTTCTACTCATAGCTACACTGAAAAACATATGTTGGATATTTTTGTTTTATAGTTTTGTATAACTTTTGATTGGACAAAAAAGAGATCAAAATGATATACGTCCTCTGAAAGCTGATAGGTTACTTGCTCACTAATGAAATTACAATAATCTGTGTGGCATGACATTCCTCATAATGATGTTCCTGTGTTTGCGAGGCAATTTCAGGAAGTCAGGCCTCTGTGGCAGTAGCTCTGCAGGACAGCACTTGGAGTCCTTGTTGGCAGCAGCAGGGAAGGGGCTTTTTCTGAAAGCTTCAATCCCTTAGTGCAACGCTTTCAGATTCACTTCAGGTGTCATAGAGTGTGGGCTATTCTCTTGTGACTCCAAGACAACCATGATATCTTTCAAGCTCTCAGTGAACATACACTAGTATTATAAAAATATACTACTCCTCCTACKGAGGGCCTATTGATTTTTCTGAATTCCACTTTGCAGTTGGCAAGACAGTACTATGATTCCTTACCCCCTAGCATGACTGTATGGATAAATGGATAAAATGGGCTTCAGGAACAGACTCTGGATCAGAAATGTCTCTGCTTTCATGTTGAATGGCAGAAGGGAAAAATGAAATGGCAAAAATCTGCCTCTGGACACTGCTGTGAATATAGCCAGGCCTCAGTTTTGAACATATAATATACCTTTCCCTTCTCAGTTTTCCTGGCATCCTTGCCTTTCCCTGAATGGTACATGGCTGACAATCAGTTATGATTTAATGGAGGACGGACCAATTGATGGTGGAACTAATGAAAAAAGTGGAGTTTCATGTAGCTCTATTCCCAAGCCCAGGGAGACATGAGAAATTTTCATCTGAAGGAAAGAGAGCTGGTCAAACAATGCTTCCTAATTCACTGCTCTCTTCCCAGTACCGTTTAGTTACACAAATATACTAGCAAGTTTCTCCCTGGGTAGCTGTGGATCTGTGTTCTCACAATGCTTTATTAGCTGCACTTGGGTAACTCATGGATACTAGCTGTTTATGCTATTAGAAGATGCATATCTTGGTTTAGAGTGGTTTAGCCACTCCCAGAGAAACACACTGATCTTAACTTCCAGCATTTATCCAAATCCAAGAGCAAACAGTTTGCTAGATTTTTCAGCTTCCCATCCTTATGAAATCCAACTGCAGTGCGTACTCTCACTATGCTGTTTTTGTAGAAGAAAACTGCTGAGGAGAACAGCTGCAGCCATGCAGATAAAATAAAATGGACATTAGTTATAGGCAGAGCAGTCAGTTTGATGGTGAAGATAATAAATCCTATGGCATCTTGAAAAATGATGGATTGTACAACTGTGGAGTGACATGCAAATCTGTGGCATTGTGTGATTAAATGGCTTGTTCGTTCTGTACAGATCTATTGTTTCTGACTGTATGGATATTTTGTTCATTCCTTTGACTGAAGCATATGTTCATACACAATCAGGCTATTTAGTGGTATCATGATACTTCTTCTGATGTCAATATCATGTCAATGTAGTCAAAAGTCAAATGAGGTTGTCCAGCACTACCTACTAAGTTTCCAAATAGAAAATGGAGATTATTCTGAGGGTGATTTAGAGAAAAAGGCTAGCTTTAAATGCTCTGATTTTCTCTCAGAGGAGCGTATCTGTCTACACGGAGTGCAGAGGAGTCTATGGAGATGAGTACTCGTAAGCCAAACTCAGCTTTTGTGAATTCTTTCCTCGTGAATTTTTTCATTCCTTGCATGTAGTATTTTAAACAATAAGGATGACCAAAGAGAAGAAGAGAGTGTGCAGATAGAGGATATTAACAAAAGTAAGAAATGGACAAATCACATGCAGTCTCAGATTTTCATCATGTTTTCACTAATGTGAAATAATTAAGAAGATCTTCTTAAATATGTAGTCTGTCTCTTTTACCATAAATATATACAACAGATGCTAAAGAATAGATTCCATTTTAATGTTATTTTGTACAAATGTAAGGTATACCTTGTACAAAGTACAGGTCAATAGAAAAAGATGCCCAGAATGCTGTTATGAGGTTATTTAATTACCTCTCTCTCTCAGAAGAGAGATATTCATAATTAGTCACTGAAAATTGATATTTCAAGAACTGACAGACACTGACTGATTTCTATGTGTTTAATATTATTTGACTTCTTCTCTTCTTCAACACAAAGACAACTATATTCTCCTATGGAAAAAAAAAATAGACTTTCCCTAGTTGATGGGAGGATGAGATATTCAGTGAAACACAGTATGACACAAAAAAAATACCATTTTCTAGGCAGACAGCATGACGTTCTTATGGACAGGGCACCTTTAAGACTGACCCACTCGATGTATAGACAGGACTTTTATAGCTGCGCTATGCAAACCTACATTTTAATTCAGTCTTTAATGTGAAATTAAATTTTTGCAATCTTTATTCACACAATTCTTTTCTATAAAACCCTTTTCAATAATTTGATATAATTTGAAGTGAATAATAATGACTGATAATTGTAGGGGTAAAAGGTACCCCAAAAGAAAAGAACTTTCATAGGTGGAGGTTAGGATCCTATATCCAGCTGTGTTGGTCAAATTGATATTAGTTTAATAACCTGTAAACTGTGCTAGAAAAATGTAATTGTCCTACATTACAAGGGTACTCCTTTAACTGCACAGTTTATTCAAATGTATAATCTAAATAATTGAGTACCTATGCATACAATAGAACATTGCCTCAAATGCAAACACTATTTAATAGACAGTTATATCCAAACAGATGGATAAAAAAGATGCCTGAATATAATTGGTTTGCTTTTGATTATTCCACAGATACAAATTTACTTAAACAATAAGTCTAGACAAGGTAGGATTTATTGTCAGACAAAATTCAGTTTGGTAAAGTGAAGCTGAGGGATTTATGAGGCACTTAGTGGGACTCTTTTTTAATCTACTTCTCACCTTGCTGTTTAATAAGTGTAGCGTGAGAAAAAGAACAGACTTCCGTCTTTTGACTTCTAGTTTGTTTATAGTTACTGGAGAGATACAAAAATAGATATCATTATGCATCATGCAGTTATATCATATAAATGTATACATGGATACAAATATATATATAATTAAATTGTAAAAATGAAAAAAAAAATCTAATATGGAGTATGCAAACCATAGTACCTAGATGTTTACCTGAAAGCCTTATATTCTGTAATTTGTGCTAGGTGCAGTTCCTGGAGATTCTCCAGGAAACTCCCACTTGAAGAAAAGCCCCATTTAAGTTAATGGTGCTTTGCACAGGGAGAAGAGTAAGATCCTTAGTATYCAATTAGCATCTGAATCTTGGTTTGTGAATCTAATGCTGGACATCACTCTAAAGACTATGACCAGGTAAGGTCGCAGTCCTCCATTTTAAATTCTGTTTAAGTGCCTCTGTTTTCATATTTCCTAGGCAGGGTGTTTACAGAAGTCTAGTACCAGTCAGTAAAGACAGCATTCCACAGTTTCAGGACTATATACTCTATATGAACTTACGAAAATTTCTATCTATCTATCTATCTATCTATCTATCTATCTATCTATCTATCTGTCTGTCTATCTATCCATCCATTCCTCCATCCATCCATCCCTCCCTCCATCTATTTATAAATAGGTTAATACTATACATAGATACCTCAACGCATAGATACCCAATCATCAGGAAAAAGTAAAGAGCATTTGTTTAAACCTAATCTTATGAGACACTGAACTTCATCAGTGTCAGAAGCAGTTAATTATTAATCTACAAATAATAGGGCACTCTAGTATCTAGAAGTCATCTTGAGCCAGAATTTAGACTGCCTTCACTGCTGCCTGATTTACCTATTACTAATGTGATGTTTAAGTTTTAGGGAGAATGAATTCAGACTACTTTGCATGTGGGGATACTATATTTTTGTTCTTTAAAGTGAAAGGAYGGAAATAACACCTGTGCCTAAGGTAGACACCTATGTTATGTGATTTGAATATGGCCTTCAATCACAAATAATTTGCATTTATTGCTATTGTGGTCAAATGTCCAGASGACAGTCTGTTAATAATTACTCCTGTAGCTAGTAGTGCTTGCAATAAAGTGAGGTCAATAATAGTCTGTCTCAACAAATCCATTTTGACAGTTCATCTTTCTTTTTTCTTTTTCTTTTTTTTTTTCATTATCTCCTTTATTTTTGATGCAGAAAAGCTGTGAGTTTTTTTAAACGAACCCTTTCAGCAAACCAAAATAAGATATTGCCACTGAATGCTGCCAACTATGTAATAAGATTTAGTAGCTTTCCAGAGAGCTACTTGCAGTTCTAATAATAATTTTCTTTAAGTGTTCCGCTTTAGAAAATGTCTTCTTTGTTACTGAAGTTGCCATATGTACATATGGACATTTTTTTTTTTCTGAAAATATTCCTGGGATTTTATTGCCATTAATCTTTTCTGAGGGTGCATATAATTTATCTCACAAGCCATCAGAATTCCCAGAGGGTAAATTACTCTAGAGGTCTCTGTGCCCTCATACTGTATCAAATTGACCTGCTTCTTGTTTGCCATTTTTGTGTACTACATTGCTTATTTAACAAGAAACAGAATGATTGTGATTCTGAGAAGGTCCTTTGATAGTAGTTTTGACACTCTGCCTGAATAATGACCCTCATTATGGAGCCCATGACAGGCTCTGAAAGTACTGATTTATGAATACATCACAGGTTCAGCATTAGAGCTCCCCCTACTCATTCCTGATATAGGGCTAGATATAGATAGAGCCTTTTGAAATACAGTGAAGATGAGATAATTGCGTGATTATGACCATTCAAATAACCTCTTTTTTTCTGATTTAGCAAAGCACTGTCAGTTAATTTTGATTGTCTCCCAGGTTATTAGAAGCCTTTGATGAAATGTTTGTTAGGAAAATCTATTTCATGTAGGATTGCCAGCCATGTCTTAAAGGCCAGTAAGGTAGAAGTTATCCATAGTCTTTGTTACTAGAAATGCTKTCCTATAGCAAACACTCATTAACAGTTGATATGATAATAGACTGTTAGAAGCAAGCTTAGCTAAGAGCGAGAAGTCTGTGTCCTTGCTAAAACAAATTACAAGACACTTTGTAAACACATTTTTGTGAGGATTCTTGTTGATTTATTGTTTCCTCCATAGCAGTTATTTAAATAAATGTAGCTAATTTAGTTCGTTTGCTGCACTGTATAATTTTCTTCTTTGTGTGATGGGGTTATATGTAAAAGCCTGAAGGAATCACATCCCCATTAATCTTTTTACAAGTGCAATAAATAAATAAAGAGACATGGTTTAATTTTGCTAGTTAGGAGATTTAAGAAGGCAGTGGTAGCAAACTGATTTCTTCCTGTTCTCACCCTTCTCCTTATCTTTCTTTTGAAGACACAGTAAATATTCTGCTTAATGAGGTAATAGTTCTTAAAAGGAAGAGTTCTTAAAAGGAGGAGTTACATGGATGACTAAACTCATGTATGAAGCCATGAATATGAACCTACATCTAGAAGTGTTTTTTCCTCCCAGGCGCTCATTCTGTGATGTGTTCGCTCACACCTATCCTGAAATGGTTTTCTGATGGGACTGGAAGACTCTGTGGTGTCATGGGATCCGGTACTTTCACAGGATTTCAGTGTGCCAATGGAAGGCACGCTGAAGGTTGTGTGAGGTTTTAGTAGATCATCTTTAGGATCTGTGTGAGTCATATGTAGACTTAGGTATAAGCAATCCAGGCAGAGTAAGAAATATGTCCATGAGGATATTTATGAGAAAAAAAAAAAAGTAGAAATAGTGCATGTGACATGGTAGATATTGGTGAAGAAAGGTGAGCTCTTCTCTATAACCTTTTTGGTAAATTCACACTTCAGCAGGAATGACTTTTACTCAAGAATCAGCTGTTCCATGGCATACAGGAATGCAAAACCAGTATTTCAGGACTAAGCTGAGACCAYCGAACAGAAAAAACACAGACATCCTGGCATTCCAGGATGATCTTGATAAAATGGAAAGATTTCAGCAGTGGTTAATGATGCTGTAATGTGTGTAGGAGCACATACAGGAGGTATGTAGGAGGTATGTGAATCTACCTGAACTTGAGCTACCTTGAGCTGTGCTTTTTGCTGGAAGTCCCAAAGGAGGGTAGGATATGATGACCAGCTGATGACACTCAGTAATGTGAACTAACTAAGAGTGTGTCTGTATTAACAGCAGGGCCACCAGCACTTTCTGTCTGGATGCAGAACACACTATAAGCCTAAAGTAATCTCCCACTACATTTTATTCTTTGTTCACTCTGTTCTTGATGTTCATGGGAGATTCTGGAAAACAAAGTTTCCTTTAAAGGTGTTTTCCATGGTTAATTGTTGATTAAATCTTTAAATATAAGGGGCGGTACATTTACAAGGTTTCAGCATGTACTTGAAAATTCTAATCAAGGGCATCCATTTTATTTCATGTTGGCCATCAAAATCATAGTGTCTTTTGGTAAGTTTCATCTATTTTTGAGACGGAGTCACTTTATTGTTAAGTGGGTGGTGTTCTTCAGGAAGTCTAACAAAATGATGAAATATATTAAAAACTCTTTGTGTGTTACATGAGGAAAGTCTGTGAAAATAATTCTTTTTTAAACTTTGAATATCCCTTTYGCAGCGATAGAAAGAAATATTTGTTGGCTTTGTGGCTTTCCCGATTGGTAAAGCTAGTTCCAGAAGAGTATTGTAGTTCCATAAAAGTATTTCTGAGCATAACAAAACCTTCTCGACTTTAATAACTATACATGACTGATCTGTCCTCTCTGGCAAGGTTAACTGTTTCTCCCAAGGAGTTAAGTGGCATATAAACTATTGTTCACACCATTTGTGCTAACAGCCTAGCATGACCTCAAATACTGTAATGGTCATAGAAGGTATCCTGTACAATACATTTATCAACAAAGGTAAAAGGACCACAGGGGCAGTGCTGACTTTAAGTGTATTAGGGATCTATAAGGATAAATGCCTAACCTCACTCCACAGCAAAAAGTAATTACTGAACCATTGTTTCTATAGTGTTAATATTATTTCATGGTTCTTTAGAAATATAAGCTATTTAGTTCTTGGGTTGACATCTGTACTGCATTATATTTTATACAATGCATGTAGACTAAAGGGTAGAGCAATCAAATGACTGTGAGATCATTTTACTTTTACAAGAAATTGTCAACAGAAATAAAGCATAGAAAAGGGAACAGACTGAATTCAGTAGTTATTTTTTTAATAGATTTAAATGATCTAATTAACAATAGCCTGAACAGTAGAATTTTAGGGCTTTATTTAAAATTGCATGCCCCGTATGCAGTGTGTATAATCTTGCATACTTATGCACTTTTAATCTTTTTTTTTCTATCCATTAGCTCTTGGTTACAAGCGATGGTCTTTAGACTATCACTTAGTCTTTAGGTCTTTAGACTTTATCACTTAGACTTTAGGTCTTTAGACTATCACTTGCTTCAGAAATGAGTGCCCTGCCTGAAAAGAAGGTAAGATTGGCTCAAACAGAGGATGATCACACCTGTACTGTTTAAAAGAAGTAAATTCAGAACATGGAGAAATCAAGTAATCAAAATTCTCCATTTGTAAATGTTCCAGTGTTCCAGAAGTCTGCCGTGATATAGGCATGATTTTATGGTTTACGTGGGTATCTGACTGCAGTAATTATTCTTATAGTCATGAATAATGAATAATTATCAGAACAACCCACTGCCACATATCAGAGAGATTTACAAAGGTCRTAGTCCCAAACTCCTTACTTGAGAAAAATGTCCACTGAAGCAGATAAAAAAAAARTATAGTGAAAATTATAGAAGAACCTAGCTAATAGCAGCCAAAGTCAAATAACTATCTTCTTTTCTTAAGTCTCTAGGAAATTAAAACAACTATTAATAGCTCAGTAACTTGGCTAAGGTGATTTACTATCCTTTTTTGCAAGAATGGCTGAAGTCATGTACTTCAGAACATATATATGCATACATATATAATACACATACACACATATATATACACATACTTATGCATATGTGTATATGTATACTCATATTTGTACAACATATGTCCCATTTGTCCACCTTCCTTCTTAATTTTGTAATCCGGGCCTTTTCACTCCCTTTTCACTCTGGATCCTCTCTGTCTCTTTCAGATTCAGCATCATGTGTCAGCTAATGCCTTTTGAGAATGGATACACTGGGAGATAATCCACCCCTAAAGGAAAAAAAAATATTGCTCTATATCTCTGGTTGTTTTTCATGCCTATGAAAACATTTTGCTTTTTACCACATGCATATCATACCATTGACATCTGCCCTCAAGGTGAGGCGTCCTTTTGCTGYACTTTGAGTGTATCAAACATTTCAAAGTATTGCCAGTTTCTYTCACTTAAGCAGGAACCTTCCTTTATATGTTTCCTATCTAACTGACAATAATGCAAACTTATGAGGGCCAGATTTTTAGCTGTTTTAGCCAGGCCTCCCATTTTCTGAGTCCACCACCTTGGAGGCACAGCATAGTTCATTTGGACATCAGACATCTGGAGTGCAGCAGTCGTCATGTGCTCTGTTCTTTATGCCAGTATGGCTGGGTGCCATTAGGAGAAGGACATGAATTTAAACTGTCAGGAGGAGATAGACCCATGCTGGTTTTGTGCTGTTTTCCCAGAGTAAACCTGGCATTTTCCACCCTCCAATGACTACGTCCTTTCTAGGAGCTCATGAGAAGTGTTTGCAAAAATCAGGAATACCTTCTACATTACACATTAGAAATAATCTTGCCTCGCTCTGATATATGTGGTCCAAGTCAATGAGTAATTCTGCTTAGAGGAGAATGTCCTGCTTCTACAATGGAGTTACTCACTTGAATAAAATGTTTTTGGGGCCAGGATCCTACAGTCTCCATAAGAAAGCAGACTTTAAGGAAAGAGTAAAGTAGCAGTATATGATGGAATTTAATATTCTCCAATATCCTTCTAAATCTGGGAGAAAATCTTTCTATAATTTTTGTATGTCAATGATCAAAGGCCATTAATTATTAAAAGGTAGTGCTAGGATGAGGAAAAGATTAAAAAATAATTAGATAAATAAAAATAAATCAATAATAGAAATATAATATAATTATAAATAATAATATATTATTAAATACAGTGATTATAAAGGATATCTTAATGAATTAAATTTAGTCTTTCTCTCTATATTGTGCTGCTTGGGCTTTTTCAGTGATACCATAACCTACTCTTCTGATTTTCTATGAATCCAAAGGAATTGAAATTGGACCCTAATGTCAACAGTATTACATGATCACCAGTTCAATTCCCGAGATAACATCCTGCCTTTCTTTTGTGTAATTTAGGATTTAAGCCAGTTCTTGCTAACAAGCAGAAGTTTTGTTTGGTACYCATATGCTAAATCCTAAAATATATTTCCTAAGCACCGTAGCTGGCTCCTTATTATTTCTCTTATTTGGCCTCTTGCTTGGCCTTTTTGGTTGCTTCTGGTGCTAACTTTGCTTTTGGCTGTGAAATTGCYTCTAGGGCTGCCATAGGGTCAGACAGCTTATGGTCTGTTTTCTCTTCATAGCTACTATTGATGGAGAGCTGTTCTTACCTTAGAGAGGTATGTGATTAAAAAGCCTGGTACTGAACTTTCTAAATTTTCCCAATATGCCTCTGGAACCCCCATAACCATATGTTAAAAAAATCCCCCAACTTTCATTTCCCAGGTGGAGAAATTCTTTTGAGATTATTTTTTCTTCTCTTGCACCGAAAATTATAAAGAGCTTCAAAAGCTTCTTTAAAAATGGATTACAAAATACTCTTTTAGTCACTTATTCTCTACATAACTTTTCCCCATATACACATTATTGTTATTGACAGCAATTCTAAAGCCCTTTAAAAAAAGAAATTAAATAGTGAATCAATAAAGAATAGCTATTTACTGTAGATTATTACTTTATCATTCTCATAATTACAATAATGGTTGCTGATGGAAATTCTATTTATGTGAATCATTTTATACTTGTTATTTATTATTATTAATGTTACCATTATTATCTTCTTACCCTTCAGTTCACAAGATGTATCTTCTCAGTGAATTTTAATTTCAATATCTTGCTATTATACTGTACATAATCCTATCAAAGACTGTCCTTCATGCAACATTTTCAGTGATATATTATCACAGAGACCATTAATGAATGAGCTTCATATCTTACTAATACTGTTTTAGATACTATTTTTATTAATTTTCTAAGCTGTAATTCTTCATATAGTACCTATGTCTGTCTTCTATTAAAGTTGTGTTTTTGATTTTAACATGAGGATTTCAAAGGGAGGCATTAACTTTGTCTTTAAAAATACATTTCGGTTCATAGATTCTAAAYGACGATATTATAATGTCTTTGCTTTGTTCTTTCAGACACTGAATAAATTTATTTTTGTATATTTTCCCTAGTTTTCGAAAGCAGTTTCCTGTTAATAAACAAAATTAAATTTTTACAAATGTTATTCCTTATGATGTGCCATAAAGATGGAAAAAAGGTACTCAATGCAATTGAAGTTTTTCTCCTGAGATACAAATTACAGTATTGCAATAAAGATAAATATTTAGCAGTTTCTAAGCATATTTTACAAGTGTAATCAATAACTTAACCCTACATGCTGTAAGTTTCTATTAGCTAATTTTTCAGATAAATGACAAATTTATTTATAAGGGTCTACGAATATTACTGAGGAATAAATTGTTCTTTTTGCTATGTCTTTTCTTTATTCTTATGGTTTACTATTAAGATTATTGAAGAAATGCCACTACATGGCCTGTGTATGATATTCAGCCCTTCAAACATTTTCAATATGATTTGGTGAGARCATTGCACTCTAAAAGTTGAAAAATGGCATTGGGTTAGGATCTCTGTTTGAGGGGAAAATGTYCTTATTGGCATTTCAAATACAGATTTGACTAATCTTCTACAGCTACTTAATCCTTTTTTACTTATTCTCAAGCATTCTGATGGTATAGAGTCAGTAGTCAATATTAAAAAGTCTTTAAAACTATAGTGTGTATAGAAAATGGAAAAAAAATCATAGACTTGCTGGCAATAGTATATATACATATAATCTGTAACTTAAATTAATAGCTAAGGAATGATGCATCATTATGGGAATTTAAACTTATGATATATTTAGCATATAGGGTAGCATCTTGCACAAAGAAAACATAACCCTGTCACTAGTTATATATATGTATAAATCTATATGTATTATATTTGCCTGTATTTTTAAATGGACTGCTTTGATAGTCCATAAACAATATATGATATACGTACAAAATTTATTACTAGTTAGTAAGATGTTTATATGGCATACTTTACATATAAGTATAGAAGCTCATTTGTGTAACAATGTGTAAACATGGAAATCTAGAAAGAGTCATCATTAAAAAGATCCTTTATAAATTATTTTCCCAAAGCTTTTGTACTCCTACGAGTAAGGCTGACCCTTATGAACACCAACATCTTTGTCTGTTAAAGTAATATCCTAGTTATGTGAGATTCATTTTTTAACAGTTGACTTTTTCCAAGGGACACTTCTACAAGATCTTGGGCTTAAATGTTTCTATTGATTTTTATGTCGGAATTTATTGTGCACATAAAAGAAGCAGAGTAGTGCACCTCTTCTTATATCGTAGGCAAAGCGATCTATTTTTAAAAAGTCAAAGGATTTATTTTATGTAACATGTAGCAATTGGCCCATTATGTGCACTGGTGGGCCAGTTCTTCATGTTACTTAATCACATGCCTCAATGTAAACATAAATGGCAGTGTGTTTGAAAGAAATCAACTGATTCAGTCATGGATGTACTGAGTCTTTAGCTTTAGTTTTGCTCATATTATTCAGAATATTTTCTCTGTGTGTTTGTGTGTATGTAGTTTTCTGTATTTATCATTCAACTGGGGTTCTYTAACAGATTTTTTTCTCTTCTATATAGCTTCTGTCTTCATGCCTTAGTATGACTGATTTAACTAAGGCTTGTAATGCTGATGAGGTAGGAGTATTGCATCTTCATTAAGACAGAGATTTGGCAAACCATTTAATTCTGCATTTTACTGCAGGAAACTGTAGAAAATCAACTCTATAGAAGTTAACAAGGTTAAACATTCTTAAAGTTAAGCATATGCTTACATGTTTTGCTGGAGTGGGGCCAAGGGTACCAGTTCAACAAAACATTTAAGTGCATGCTTACATCTCTTTGATGTTAATGGGATTTAAGCCCTAAGATTTACATATATGCTACAATGATTTACTGGCTACAGATACTGAATAAAGATACTAATGACTTGAGGCCTCAGATTGAATTATTGAAAATTGATCCATTTCCTAGTGATTTGCAGTAGTTTTGGGCAACCCTTAATTTGAACATTTTTGGAAATTTCAACTTACATTTCTCTATCTAAATGTTATGGTTATGATTAAGGTTTGAGAAATAGAGGTCATTCTGCTAAACTCTCTACTCTACTGAAAGGGAATCTGTTTTGCCTCCCAAAGCATGAAGAGCCGTAGCTACCTTGGCCAGACTGCAGCTCAGGTTCCACAAGGGCTCATGGAGGCAACCAGCACTACTATACAGGCAAGAACTATGGGGTTATGCTCTCTGTTAGAGAGCCAATAGTACCTGAGGTTCTGATTTCATCTGCAAACAGGCAATATCATTTAAGATCCAATATACCATCCATGTCTTTTGCTGTCTGTAAACTAGGTTTCTAATCTAATCATGCAGTTTTCCTCTATACTCAATGGAGTTTTATCTTGTCCTAAAACAGCTGTCGAAGAGAGTGGGATTGACCTCCCACTGTAGGTGCCTACTTCCCTCTACTGACTGCAAAAACAGCCTATATCCAACACATGAATTTTAGATAGTGAAATCCAATTGACAGGAATCATACCCTTGGTAACTAACCTCATCTCTGGGATCCAGTYTGAGTGCCATGCCTTTTCTTTATATTAAAAATTCAAATAAAAATACATTTGAGCATCTGYAAGGAAATATGTAACAAACATTACTGAGATTATAATCTCTGTTAATGTACAGTATTCATATACTGTGAATATATGATAGTTACAGTATCCAAAACATGTCTCTATTGGGATCCTATGTGATCTATTACTCAGGATAATATTTACTGAGTATGTCATTTTTCCACCAATARCTTCCTTTTTTTCCTGTCTTTTCCCTTTTATTAGAAGCCCTAGAGTGCTGGTCTGAGAAAACGACACCTTTCTTTTGGTGTATATAGAGCAAAATTATACCTGTCAGAAATGAAAATACCATAATTATATCTTCTTATAATTTATTCATTACTTTATGGATCTAAAGCCTTAGAAGGAATGTCACAAATACACAGAAAATTCTTGAATGCAGCATTTAGTAACTTGATTTCTTATGTAGTCGACACATTTAGATAAACACTTTCAGTTAGTGAATACATAGGTGGTATTTGTTTCCGTTCTACTGATGGTGAGCTTTCTTGAGGGTGGGAAACAGTTTTAAAAAGCCAGAGCAACTGGATAGTTGTTATAAATTGAGTGAAGTCTTTGTCACATCAACAGTGGACCCTGCAATTCTCTGCCACTGGAACATCCAGAGTAGCTGTCCATCATCGTCATCCTTGTCCACGACAAAAATACAGGAAGAAACTGCAGAGCCCTTCATGCTCTACCTAGCCAAAAAAGAAAGATTACTATTGCATAGGTGTCCTAGACTATAGTCAAAATTATTGCAATATAATTTACAATCTAGAGATTGAATTTGCTGTGCCTGAGTATTTAACTCAAAGTTACACTCCTTAAGATAGACATACAGATATTGATAGCCAATTTTATGTTTACAGAAAAAGGTGTTAGAGTAGCTGAGGAAACACTGTAGCTCCTATTCAAATCCAGGCTTCCAAAGACATTGCCAAAGTCAAGATTATAAGATAACTTACCACCATTAAGTCAATATTATTTGTAATATCACTATGGACCAGTCAAGGTGAGATGAAACAGAAGTTCCCGGTGATCAAATGTTACTCTTTTGTTATTTGCTACCCAAACACAAAAGGACYTTCCACAGCATCAAGCTATAAATGAATGTTTGGTCATTTTATAAAAATCCAGTCCTACTCAGGGCATCAGGAATTTTGTTGCCCCCAAGGTAGGCCGGGATCTTTATAACTGAAACCCTTTATCTGAGAGGAGAGTCCTCTGTGTGTTTAGCAGCAGTGTGTTTTGTAACAACTTCCACTCTCCGCAGCTGAGTTTGGTGCTGCATGAAATTCAATTGTGCCAGGAGTTTCAGTGATGTTTTAGTGATGCCGTTGTCCTCTGGAAATTAGGTCTTTATAGCCACACGCATTTAAAGATTAAAGAGACGTTTGTTGAAGTACAATGAACTAAGTTCACTCTTTGCTTTAATGTCCTATTCCTATCTTAAGTACAAACATTTTATGTTGTCTTTTCTTCTGTCAGTGATTTTTAATATGCCCATAAAATGACTTATTCTGTCTATGAGTTACAAACTCATATTTGTTTTCAGTTAACTCTACTTGTATATCCCTCAGGAGCCGAATTACAGTCATGGAAGCTGATGCAGAGAATTTGGTGGCRTATAAGTAGGAAATACTTAGATTTTGGGGCATGTGCAGCCTTTCATGTACAAAGTTCTCATTTTAATATACCTCAGGCTACTGGCTTTACGATTTACAGTTAATTAGGATTCTGATTTGGGTTGAAAATTCCAATACCTATATGCTTTTATACATGCATTTTAGATCATGCTGGCTGAAGAAAATGACTGTGACTGTAGTCAATAAATGAATGTATACCACCGGGAGAAGCCCTTCCCCCTGCCCTTCTCTGTCAACCTGTAAGAAAATCCTACTGTGTTCCCAGTTCACAGCAATATCATTCTGACATCAGTTTGTGATAGCTAGAAGATTTCCTTGCCTATCATTTAACAAAATCCCAATACCATTTCCTTACTTTTAACAAAGTCTCAAAATCCCTAATGTATCCCATATTTGCTTTGCCTGCATTTCGTGCTCAAATWGAACTCTTTAGATAACTGAGTTCTAATCTGTACACGTATATGTGACTTTTAGTACCATGAGGCAGCACTGCATAAAATGTGGAGGAGTCAGTGAGGTAAACTTCCAAAACATTAATAACAGAGAGAAGATAATAAATCACATAAGCCAGGAATTTACCATCAGAACTGATCAGTCTTTTTCTTGCATATTAGGATTTATAATAATGCAAGTATATATTCAAAAAGCATAATTTCATGTAATTCAATTATTCTCTTTAAAATAATAATTTGCAAGTAGTTTTCATATTCTGTTTATTACATCCCTCTCCAAAAATCTTTCACTATTTCATCTTTTCTTTTTATGATATTTGTTAAATACTAAACAACTTTTCAGTATGCAGCAAAATAAAATTATGCAAAAATCACCATTCATTTAAAACACGAATCTCAGAACTCTCTGGTAAACTATGTAAAATGAATTTTGAAGCTTGTTATTAATATGCCAGGTTTGAACATAGTGCAGTAGGGACAGAACTAGGATGAAAAGCCAGGGAGAATGATGGTGTGCTTGGTGTTCTGCCCATATTGCTGCCAAAAGATTGGAAAAGGCATGGAAAGCGATTCACACAGGTGGGAAAGACTGCTCTGCATTAATAGTTGTCATTTCACAGGTTCTCTTCCCCACAGAGATTGCAACTAGAAAGGCTTCACCACCTAGTGCAGAGGACAACAGTACTTTAGCTATTTTTGTACTGCCAGCAACTGCTGGCATATATAACAGTGTACTTGCCTGTTCCTAGAAAAAGCTCCCTTGACAGCAGTCTGAATTTACACTGGCAGGGAATTTACACTGGCAGTGGATTCTATTTGGCACAGTATACAGTAAACATATACCCTTTTGATCATAACAAAGCATCCTTGCTTCACGTCCTCATTGATAAAATCAATATATTTCTACAAAGGTGACCATACAAACAGGGGAAAATACGTTTTGCAAAGGTAAAAAAGGGAGACAGAATCATTGGGGAATGAGGAAATTTAAAAAACAAGCTAGGAAAGATCTTGTACCATATGAAGCTTAGGTCTCTTTATCACTACTATTATGGCAACATGTAAATTCTTCTGCCAAGATTAAACTCCTAATGCTACACACACATATAAGCATTTAGGAAGAACTGATTAATACCCTACAAAGATGCTTGCTCAGATCTCATATGTTTAAATTCGGTATATAGGTATATATAGCATATATATTTTATGCTATAAAATATATAGCATACTAGAATATATAATGAGTATATTAGGGTACATTATATAATGAATACAATGAGTGAATATTGGCATACATTTCTGTAGAATACTGGACTTAATGAAGAGACAGAACAGGCAGAGAATAGCAAGAGAATAGAAGTGGTTTGCCTGGGGTCACCTGTCAGGTTAGCAACAGAGGTGACAATAGAATTTAATATCGAATCTGTTCCTCTGTTCCATTAGCAAATCATGCTATGAATAGGTCTATAGTGTCTGATCAAATAGATGCACACTATCTTTGTAAATAGCTGAATCTGAGTGATCTCCTATCCAGAAACTATCTCAATACATCATGAAACAAGTAGCTGTATGGAAGGCAAGTGGACTGTATCTACTTCTGTGAAGTCTACCTGTGGATAAAAGAGTACTCAGAAATGCTGAAGGGAGGAAAACAAAAGAAAGAAAAAGTTAATAAGGAAATTTAAATTCCTTTCAAAATCAGTTTAAATAAAAGGCAATTCTGAAACAATTTGGTCTTTAGTGGTAGGGAAAAACTACAGTGAAACCAAAGTAATAATGGATAAAGCCAGAGATTGAACTTAAAAAGGAAAAGGAGCCTGGCTAGTATTTAAAGCACACAGGTGAAATCCAGGATTCCATCCTTGTCTTTGCTACTTATGTATTGTGTGTTGGCAAGCATGTATTTTACTCCATGTGAGGTAAGTATTATTTTATGCATTTTAAAAAATTTGAGGCATGTAGAAGATGAAAGCAACATTTTGAGAAGCAGTTTTTAAGTGAGATTGCCTCCATTCTTGACTGGGTAACTTGAAGTACCTGTTGGCTGCTATTCAGAATTTTGGTGTTCCAACGGAGCCTTTTGAAGTCAGTTTAACCCTTAACATTTATGTGTTCCCATTATCTCAAGCACTCGCTTGCAAGAGAYGTAAGCCTGGACTTAAAACTGCTGAAGTCCAGATTCTGAATCACCTGCGTTCCATTTATTCTCTGAATAGTTTTATAAGAAAGATTTGCCAAAAAGTGTGAAATTCCAAAAGGCTCTGCTTTTCGGGATTAATGGTAGGCAAATGTTTTGTGGATATTACACTACAAATTCTTATATTCTTATATAATAGCCTACTATTATTCCCTTACAACTCCTTACACTCCCTTACAMTCCCTCCTTTTTTTGTACATATATAAATGCAATATTACAACTTATGCAACATAGCATGAAGTCGTTATGATGGTCCTAAATATATGCTTTGACTGTAGCATCTTTAGCAGCAACCACGACAGCAAGTCAGTGTAGTCCCTTCCTTAAACAAGAGTAGGCTTTATATTGTAAGCAGAGGAGGAACTGCAATGCCTGTGATCATGACACTTTTCCCTCCAACTATTTGTAAACTTTCTTGTTTGTTAATATATCAGACTAACCACAAGGATGCCATACCACTAGGACCAGCTTTCCTCATCTCTGCCCGGTCTTAAAGGTATCATAGCATGTCTATGGGCACTGATAGGCTTTAACAGCCCTCATCAATCTCCCCTAAGCTGCAGCTGGGAACCCCAAGAGCCTCATTCAAGCTTGGAGAAGGCCTGAACAAGATGGCTTGAAGCTGCAAGAGTAGGCCCATACTGCATTGCAGGTGACTTTGCACCTGAGGGCAGCCCAGGGCCAGCTGGGTGCAGTCAAGCTTCCCCTAAGCAAGATGTGCAAGGCAGGGTCCAGGTTTCTGCAACACTTCTAACATCACCCGAGAAATATAAAGTGACGAGTGAGTTCTGAGGCCAACTAAGGCCATCCAGGCAACAAAAGGTAGGGCTTGGGTTGGGTTGAAATGGGGCTTCAGAGCCCATGGGCTATGGGTGGGGGTCTCATGTGAGGCAGGTCAGGGTAACCAATGTCTGCAGATGCCTGCAGGGTCYTGTCAATTTAGCAAACTACAGTTCGTAGCTGTATGTTGCATTATGAAGACACCTAAGAGGAAGAACTTGGTCAGCTTTGGTCAAGACTCATTTCAAAGGCAGCCAGGCATTAGAAGTGGAGGACTGGTTACTCACAAAACCAGCCCTGGAGCTTAAATKTTAAACTAGGACATAATTTACTTGCACATATGATAAGATATATAAGCATCCCAAATGSTTGTAGAAGAATCCCCTTGACCTGACACCTCTTTAGTACAGAATTCTGACCAGMTGTCTGCTGTAAACTTTAATGTCCAAGCAAGATGGCAGAACAAATGTGTTGGGGGCTTCAAACACTTTAGATCACAACCCAGAGCATTAACAAAAATATATATGCAAGGTAGTTTAAGTAAATACAAAGAGTTGTGAATCACAGCTGGAAAGATGGGAGWAGTACATGGCTCAGAACAGGAGGGCTTCAAACTGACACTGCTAATCTAGCAAAGATCAATTCTTAGAGCTCCAAATCTAATCCACTGCTGTCACATGCAGCCATGTCCTTCTACAGTTGTATCAAATTCAGAAATCCCTAAGATTTCTTGTCTCTGCTGCTTCTTCTAGAACTCACTTCTTAAGTAATGAGAAAACTTCTATTCTCGAGCCTAAATTTATGATGGTGAGCATATACCTATTTTTTTCCAGTAATGCTGGTCACATTAATTTGCTTAGGTAAATAGCAGAGCGCACAAATATATGCTAGTACTTGGCCATCTCTTTAAACTTGATTCTCAACTTTTAAACCAAGAGAAATATAGTAGGCCTAATTTTGTGCTGCTTTATACTGTGTCAATCACCCCTAGGATATCATGGTGATGTAATTTTGGCCAAGTGACATGCATCAAGAAGGCTAAATTCTCTGGATTTGATTAGCTTTTTGATATTGAACATATAAGGGCCTATAGATGCAATACAAGTATTCTACTGTAAGTACAATATTTTGGTGAAGTGTTGTCAAAGCAAATACTAAAWTTTTGTAAACACATAGCAGAACAAAAAAAAMCCCAAAACATAATGTGTATTTATGGCACAGATGCTAAGTGAAATCTATATGTTTGCCTTTGCTAGCAACATGACAGCTTTAGAAGAAACATGAAATGCAACTGTCATATTTGAACATTTAATCTTACAGAAATATGTAGGAATAATRTGTGCTAATCTGTTATTTTCAGGGATAGATGAACTACATAGTACAAACTGTGTGCCACAGTTGACCAAATTTGTTGTTTTTGGCCAAGTGGTACACATTATATACAAATAAGCGTAATGAACAACATAATATTTCCACATTATTTTTAATAGAATTTTTACCAGAAATGTTACTGAGGTCAAATTGATATATGTTAGATGTATAATTTTGGGGGGGATTATGGACAGAGTAACAGTGAGAGGCATTTTGCTGGAATTAGTATTTGCCAAATTCATAGCATCTGCCCTTGCTGTAACTGTATCAATAATTACGCTGGCTGAGATGAGAACCAACAAGTTCTTTATTTCTTGTGCTTRTGCACAACAACTGGCCAAAGATCCTCAAAGTGTGCATAAAATTCAGCTCATTTTAGGAGAGAATCTGAGTGAGCTTGACTCTTCCAGCACTAGAGTCTGGACCACTTAGGCCTGCTTTATTCTAAGACCACAGAATGTATGTTATAGAAATCTCAACATCTATAGAACTTCTTTGGAACATGGTTGATAATAATTTATATTCTATAATGATATAAGGTATGGGGAAGAAGGATGTTACTGTGTAACAAAAATATCTAGTCCAATCTGATGGTTTAAAGGCAGAACTGCATAATCTTTCCTTGTAACTACTAAGAAATGTATGAGACATCAGTTACTTTTAAAATTTTGAAATATGACAATACTGTATCTAACATAACACTGTGATTAACTAACTAAACCTTGCTTGGTTTAGAATGAGGTACTTTCACTTAAGATATTCTACCTAAGCTAATTTACTGATGTTTACAGTCAGAGTTTCAAGGAGATTTGAAATGATTTACAACTATGTCTACACAATTTCACATATGTATTTCTGATTATTAGCAGTTCCATGCATAATTAACATGCCTTTCAAAGACGACATGAAGATGTTCAAACACACAGAAGGCTGGAGAAACAATATCAGATGTGACAGAGTCATTTCTGCTGAAAATAAGGTCAGAACTCTGTCGTTAACATACTTGACAATACTAATATACGAGGTGAAGACTTATAGATGTCTTATGATGTGTATATAAAGGTGTATATATATATATATATGTATATATATGTATAGCCTGTTATTCAGGAATTATATTAAACTGGATTACTGAACTGCATATATAAAATGCATTGTTTGAATATATGAAACCTTATTTGAAGATCATTAAAATAATAAAAAAAAACCCTTGGCTTTTATTCAGACTTTTAAACTGGAGATATATCTGTGGGAAACAGAACAGCTGCAAATTCACACTGACCCACTGTCATATCACAGAGCTATTTTACTGATAATGGTCCATTCCATTAAACAATTTATATGATAAAACAATGGTTTGTTTTATTGTGATCTCTGCTCCCTATGTATAATTATTGTTAACCAAATATTCCTTTTATGCTAAAGTCTGTATGTAAAAACTGCTTTTCATAAACTTCTAACCCCTTGCACATTTGGAAATTCATTGAATAGATGTTTGAACAGATGATGTTTTCAGATTTTGATCAAGAAATTGAACTCATCTCCCCTAAATTGACACAATTTCAAAAAATAAATAACTAATTTCATATTATATCCTCAGCAGCAATTGCTTACATCACATTTTTTTTTTTTTGTGGAACAGAATACCACCACCAACTTGTCACAGAAATCTCAAAGAGCCAATAAAGCACGTTTGTCATTGAGTGCGAACTGTTGCCTACAAAGCTGAGTGAGGCTAACAGATAAATATCCAAGCAACTAAATGAAAACCCCAATGTTAAAGTTTAGATCTTCTTTAAGTTATAGTTGCAGCTATGTTCACATTTTGATAAAAGGTAAGTTTAATTGGAGAGCAGTTCTCAGATCCTAAAAGGGAAAAATGTTGGTTTGTTTATCAAGAAAAACTGTTCTCCCGACTACTAATCTTTCTGTCCTAGGAAGTGTCTTATTCTCTTTTCTTTGTTGGAAAGCTTCCTAACAAATGTATTTTCCAAGACAATGAAGGAAGCAGACCTCTACTCTTTTTTTTTTTTTTATCAATTTAAACTCTTTCATTCAGCTGACAATGTCCTCTTGTAGGCTAGGACTATTTCCACATGAACTACTAAGTGACAAGTTAGTTTTACTTTTTCCCTTTGTGTATTTTTTTCTGTTTGCCTTGCATATGAATCCTAAAATGAAATAAAAAGTAATTGTAGGTATACGTATAATTTTTAATCTATACAAAAATGCACTACGGAGGCAAACTATGCAACACTCAGTCATTAAAAGTCTTGCATAGGCTTGTTATTGGATTCATAATTAATCAAACTGATGGCATTTTGTTATTCAATATTTTCACATCACTCTAACTAAAAAACTACTCAGAGAACAGCGAAATATGGAGTCTATTTGTATGTCTGTAACAAATTAGCTTTTAAACCTTGATTGGGTTAAAAGGAACTTAAGATTTTTGACAATGGTATAAAATACTTAAGAAATATGTAATGTGAATTTATGTCTCAGTTTCCCTGTTGCAAATGCTTACCATTTTATAGAGCTCTATTTTTTAAAAACCAAAATCAGGGGAAAAAAAACAGGGAAAAAATATCAATGTTAAAATATTGTCAAAATAAACCATCATGACAAAGTAAATTATCAAATAATCATATAGCTATTGAAATTAAAAGGTGGATAAGAACCTTCCATTCTGCCAGTTTAATTACCTTATGCTCATCACTAWGTATTGTGAGAAAAACTTAAAGAAAAAATAAGAAGCATAGCAAGAATCAAACATTATGACCGGTATAAAAATTAAATCAATATAAATCAGTATAAAATTAAATTCCTTATGATATATAAATAACACAATGATCTTYGTAAAACTTCATTCTAGACTCCCACAGTCAAACTCCATCCTGCAAAACACAGATAGTGAYTGAAAAGAGCTAAAAGCTTGCCTTCTGTGCTGTGGAAACCTTCTTTATTTTTAAAGTTGGCTCAAGTGAGCTGGAGTTAAAGGGTGATACAWCCCTCAACTATAGACACAAGGTCTGAGATTGGATAACAATTTTGGAATTTTTAGCTGGAAATCTTTTTCTGAAAAAAAAATACACTTTAATGCTTACTGAGTACATGTTATTCCTGMTTCCCACTTTCATGGTCATGTATTTGGATGACTTTTTTTCTGATGGACAGTGGGACGTCCTTGCAAAGGAACTCATASTAAGAAGAGTACATTCAGGCACCCAGGCATCATGAGGATAGGCTTTACTTTTCCTGCAAAAGTGTTTTCCTTTCTAAAGGGTCAAGTGAAGCTAAGATAGCAATCCTTTCACCCCAGCAGTCTTGCTTTGTGCATTSGAAAATAACTAAGGAGAAATGAGATGAAGATGGACTCATGAAGTTGCCCTGTTTCGAGTCGACCACATTTTCAGTCATTATGAATTCCTATATAACTTAAAACCCACAGAAAATATCAGCTGAACAAAACCAAAAAAGGCTAAGGAACTGCTCGTATATTATGTAAAGCCCCATTTCCCTCTTCTTTTTTAGATTTAAATGGGACATACAAGATTGACATGAGGCTTCAGCTTGCTTAACAGCATGCACGTCACCAGCGTAATCTGCATTGAGTGAGAGCCAAGTGACCAGGGACTACAGTGGCAGAAGGCTACTGGCTACAAGGGCAGAAGGGTGAAGGACACACACATGGGGAGGGGACACACACTTACCCAGCCAGGGGTAGCATCAGGGGCAGAAGAAATGCTCCCTTTCTCTTCCCTGCACTGTCATAAAATGTTGTCTGCAGAATTTGTCTTGGAGCTAAGATATAGGAGCTTTGTCCAACACATACAGGTTTCATGGGGAAAAAGTTTTGATTGAGTGGAGAATAAAGAAGTGAAATAGCATAGCATCATATTCAGTCTATCAATAAATATATGAGGGCAAGACCTTTTTCCTCAGCCAGAGTCTGGACTCACCAATTTGCTGAATTCTGCTATGTTACAGCAGAAAATGCACAGGGTTCCTATTTAAAAAAAAAAAAAAAAAGGCTGGAAAGCTAGGAGACTGTTGTTAGAAAAGATGAGTAAAGCTTTGTGGAGGCTTCCCAACCCATACTTTTTCCTTTCAGAACAAAACTTCACAACAATTCAGGAGAAAAAAGTTAAGAAATTAAAAAAAAAAAAAAAAAAAGGAGAGAGAGAGAGTCATTCACTCTCACTTCCTTTTTGCCTGCATCAAAACTCTGCGGCATTGCCTGTCATTTTGATTCAACTGTTCCCTTGGCATGGGAATATACTTGAACAAATAGGAAATATAATGAGAAACATACTTCCTCATGGTATTTCCAATTGGAAATAACACAAGGAAAAAATGCTTTATCACTTTATTCCCAAACAGAAATAATCTAAGAAAGCTTGTTCCTCACAGCATTCCCTGATTGTTTAAATAGGTGGACAGGYTTTAGGAGACCCCTCTCACTATGTGGGAAGTGAGTCAGGTGTCTGTAGTTCATTGCTCCTCTATAAGTAGGTGGTAACTCCTTTCTCTTCCTTAGAAACAACTTGAATTCACATCTAGGACAAACCATACRAAGAGAAACAAGCCTCTGTGTCTTGAGAGGTCTAGTTCAGAGAATTGTCCTGATATCAGCAGAGAACATGCACTATAGCTTAGAAATRAAGATTCAGAGAGGAAGGCTTCCTGAAAACGGTGCAGCTAAAAGCTATGAGAGCTGTTGAAAGTCAGGGCTGATTCTCCACCCACACAAGTTGTATTCAGTGTAATTCTATCAGTCTATTTTGTCTAAGAGAAAATAGAAGTCCTGTAGTATCTCATGGAAAGGAAATTTCTCAAATATTTCTCATTTCTCATTTAAATTTCTCATTTAATGTATGTATCAATACAAACCAGTGAGGCTAATCACATTGACCACATTTATTATCAGGATTAAACTGATGAAAACTGTCTGAGAATTGCTCTAGTTTGGGAAATGATCTGCTAGCAAGCATTGAAAACGTTGCTGCTGATTCACATGCTCTCAGAAAAYGGTATTTTTATATCATTATTGATGGTCTGGGATATATTTGTTTAAAAATACTGAAATATTAGGTTGACATTATTTGTATGTGTTTTCCTTATACTTGCTACCACTTCAGTAAAGAGTTCCTTAAGAAAGGCACCTGGCAGTAAATAATTTGCAGGTATTTGAACATATTCAGTTGGACAAAATCACTAAATCTTTTTCTACTCTTATCTTAATGTTTAAGATTTGTGCATCCCCACCTTTTTTGTTCTCCACCTTTCACTATGTCGCATCTGCCTTAGGCTGTAGTGGAAATGAAGGAAGTGCAGAGGTAGTTGCAGCTTTCCCTTTCTTGTTTGATGGGCCCTGTGAGAATTTATGCAACACCAACCACACTTTATCTCCGACCACTGCCAACAGAACAGATGTAGAGACTTTAGGCTCTACGAAACCTCTAGTACATTTTCATGATAACACATCATTTCCTTATCCCACAAGTTTTGTCTTGGTACATTTAGAATGGGATAATTACAGTCTTTCACTATTAATTAATGCATTGCATTATTTAACCTTTGTGTTGCTGAGATCTAAATCTACACTTCCCCAATCCTTATATCTATTTTAATTACTACTCTCTAACATAAGACACATTAATTTGTCCTATAACTCATAAATTTCTGAAAGTCACATGAAGGTTTCCCAAGACACTTAAAAATTGAGCAACTTCAAGTTATTGTGTAATCACAGAGGTCCAAAATCACTTGATAAACTCATCAGAAATCATCCTTATATATTAAAAACCTATAGGAAGTKTTCTATGTAGAATGATATGTGTGCAACAAAAACTTATTTATGGATTTATCAAATATTAAGGCACTGATTTTAACCAAGAGTTATAAAATATAGAGGAATAAACTGGAGAATGAGCTCCATGGCATGACATCTATGTTTAAATGTTTATCCATATTGCTTACAAACAATGCATACAACTTTTTAAAAGATCARATTTCAAAAATTGCCTAGCAAATTCTTTCTATTGTGTCAACACACAAAAAGTGGGTGATTTCCACCATGTATTCACAAAATTGGSTTCTATTCTACTGTGTTGTCTATTCAAGCATTGCTGAGAAGTCAGAATGCCATAGGGGATCTCTATGAAAACTCCGTGGTTGGGGATCTCTGCTGTGCTACAGCCAGTTTGTATCATTAAATGACTGCACAAGGGCTTGCAGTGTGAGAAGTTGGCCAGTGAAGAATTTCTCCTGCTCACAGGATCACTTTGCTGGTATGAATTTAATATTAGTAACTCCTGCTTCATGCTGTTCATTAGCATGGCAGAACTGCAGAAAGAAGAGAGTGCTTCAAGGTCAGTTTAGTGTAGGGGGCTTTGGCAAAGCAGGAAGGAGCCAGGTAGGTGAAACTGGTATCTGCTCTGCCTGGTTCTTGTCAGTGCAAGATCCTTGGGGATTCGTGTTAATTGTGTGTTGAGGGATGCCTCTGTCAAGCCTAGTCTGTGCTCAGCAAGATGGCTCTGAGTTACAAGCACAGCTCAGAGAGTGGAAAAGGAAGATTGCATGATTTTTAGTCTTGTGTTGATGTATTGCTAGTAGGGTCCAGCCTTTCAAAYATCTTTGATGAACTGTGTTAATAAAATCTTTCAGGAAAAAAAAATGTTAGAGAAACATTTTGCATACATAAAGCTCAATATTTCAACATCCTATACTGGAAAACTATGCAAACCAAAGATTTCCTAAAGAACAGCCTTCTTGTAACTCAGTCTGTGAGGATCAACCAGATACTCTAGGTAGTCTTAGCAGCCCCACCAGCAGGATGCCCAGCCCTGCTGAGTGATGTACCAGAGCAAACAGATGTTTTAAACTAATCAGATTTATTAGGTTTTGAAAAGCTTATTAGAAGCTAAATAAATGCTACATTTTTACAATTTAATATGTAATTGTATACAAGTGCATTACAATAAASTTGTCTCCTCTCCACACCCAATTTCATCATTGGAATGGAAATTATGGTGTAGGCACTTAGAAGGAGAGAGAGTTGTGTCTGCATTCACTGAGAGGAAGAGTTCACATAATGGTTTGTAAGGCATATCAAATTTATTCTGTGAGGTAGATAAAGGTCTTTTAAAGGTCTTACTCCACTTGTGGAATGAATTTCTTATCATGTATAAATTCTGTGCAAAACATTTCTTTTTTTTCCAGGATGTGGTTTGTTTTCTGAGAGGGGAGAAAGAAGCTAAATATTTCCACTCCTGTATAACAGAAAATCCTCCGATTTCAACAAGATCACACCCTGAGTGGTTAGTTAATATTGGAAACAAAAAGGTACACTGTACTGAAAGATCATTTCATTCCAGCAAAGCTTCTCTAACCAKAAACTGAGAGAATTTGCAATAAAAGAATAGCCAAAGAATAATGGCAATATTTAGGGGAAAGTAAATGTAATTTTGGGAAACACACTTGAAGTCAATATGAACATGTTATAAATTACTGTATTTTTAAAAACTGTCAGGAGCTGTTTTGTGATTGTTCTTAATCGGATCTCCTTTGCAGAAAACTAAATACTTTAAATTACATCTCATGAAATAAGCTTCCTGTAAATGAAGCACTATCTGAAGTTAGCACTTTTCAGTCCATATAATATTACAAACACGGTAAAGGGCACATTTAATTTTTTTCCGAGAAAAAGCAACACAGATAATCAGATAAAACAGGCTCAGACTTCTTCCAAGGACAGCTTAAGCCATTAGAGTGATTCAGTAACACAAGCCCCAAACACCGTGATGTCAGTAAGAGGATTTCCACTGGCTCTAGCAAACTTCTGGACGGGCCCGTAATGATTAATGAGACTGCTGACGGGAAACGTTATTTAGCTGGAAGGCTTGTTGCTCTGTGTCGCCGTCTCCCTTCCCAGCACTACTTTCTCGCTTTAGGAACTTATCCCATGGCCACAATGACAAGGGGTATGGACAGTGCCCTTGCTCTGGCAAGCCCTGAAGAGACAGTTCTCGAGCTGCAGGAAGGGGGTCTTCCTCCACATTCAAGCTGTTCTACTAGCTGCATATATCATTCTCCATTTCCCCCCTTTTCAGGTAGCAATATCATTATTCCACACTATTAAAAATGCCATATTCTACTATAGTTCAACAAATTAAATAATTATTGCATATAAATAGCTTCYAATATTTATAAATTGCATTTTAAATGCATTAAATTGCATTTGAGAGATAAGGCAAAAGCTACTGTTATTACTACTTTTTTTTTATATATATATTTATTCATATTTAGGATGTTCTTTAGCAAAGTGTTCTGGTTCAGCCTTCTCCAGTTGAAGATGCATGGCCACAAGCTGTTAGATCACAACTATATTTAGGAATGCACCTGGGTTTGTCATTGACACGGAGCTATTAGCAGATGGCTAAGCAATTGCATGATGATGTGGCCTTGGCAACTCAGGACTTTRTTGCCTTCCAACTGGACTATAACAACATGATCTATCTGGCATGAAAATTCCAGTCTTTAGGAAATTACTGTTAGTGCAGAGTATGGCAGTAGAGATTTTCATCAAAATGGGATGCTTCATGTGTCAGCCTTATCTTCTGTTTATCACACTGTTTATCCATTGAGTATTTCATAAGGTTAAGATTTTGTGTTATATGCCAGATCTWATCTGAGGGCTGTTGATTCTGATGGGAATTAACTGTAATTCAGAATCAAACACTTCCAAATACCGCTCTCCCCAGGTATAAGCAAGTTTTGTGTTATGAAAATAAGGTTTCTTTGTTCAGGACAGAATGATTTTTGAGCGCTAATCAAGACTGGCTATTTCCAGCCAGGTGAAAGCTTTTCGACCTTCACTAATAAATCTGCACAGCACAAACGTGCTTCCCTCTAAATTTTCCAGCATTCCTAAAAGCGCAGAAGAAACCTCTTATGACAGTCGCTAGGAACACTGCTTTAGGCATTAGTGGATGGCTTACAAGGACCTAAGGAGAACGGGATACAAAGGGGCTGTCCACAGAGCTAGTTCCAATGTCAGAATCAGAATGGCTGTGTTAATTTGTGCTGCCTGGGTTAATCAGCCCTGCTGWGGAGGAGCATTGGCCCTTGCAGAGCAGGGAACTCGTGCAGCTCCGGTAGCTCCCCAATGTCCATGTAGAGCCCTACTGGATTTCACTCTGCGCTACTGCTCTGCGCTGTGCACACACACCCAGTGACGCCTCCACAGTGCTTTAATAAGTGCAATTACTTTACAGTCAGCTTCCTGTCCTTCTAAACATATCTGTTCAAAGTGAAAAGAGGTTTTATATACACACTGTTTGAGTAAATTAAAAAAAAAAAAGGTTCATTTCCTTTAGTAAGTTTGCCCACTCAAATGCCCATGAGCTTCATGGCAAAATCATCACAGTTAGATTTGATTGGGATTCAGGCTTTCCATTTCATGAAAAATTCCTTGATCCCAATTTGGCATAAGTATGAAAAACTGTTTCAGGACTTTTTTTTSTGGATCTGATGGAGTTTTTTAAGCCAAAAATGAGTTTGTACAAGATTAGTGATAACCTGGTTTTCTCACTTATCGTATAGTTTCATGTGCCTGTCTTTCAGTAGGAATGCTAGAATGCTTGTATAGGCAGCCCTAACACTTCTCACCTCTGGCATGGTGAACTGCATGAGGAACTAATAATTAAAAATAAAAATAATTTAGTCAAAAAAAAAAGAAGAACTCTCAAATGTCCAAATGTTAGGATGTGTAAGTAAGTGTTTTATTTTAAGTTTTACACAGARTAGATATTGTAGGGGAACATTTTGATCCTGTAGGCACACTTCTTGGTTTTTGTTTTTGTTTTTAAAGACTTTTCTGAATTAAAACATGTTTAAAATAGAGTAAACCATTAAAAAGTCCAATTTTATAGAAAAAAAAATCTTCAAATAATCCATAGAAACCTTTAAGACATTTTTATAGTGACTAACTACTCTCACTGTTAAAAAGTTAAGTTAACCATGAGTGAGCAGTGTGCCCTCGTGGCCAAGAAGGCCAATGGGATCCTGGCCTGCATCAGGAGGAGTGTTGCCAGCAGGTCAAGGGAGGTGATTCTGCCCCTSTACTCAGCTCTGGTGAGGCCGCACCTGGAGTACTGKGTGCAGTTCTGGGCACCCCAGTATAGGARGGACGTGGAGCTTCTGGAGAGGGTCCAGAGAAGGGCAACCAGGATGATTAAGGGAATGGAACATCTCTCGTAYGAAGAGAGGCTGAGTGAGCTGGGCCTGTTTTCTCTGGAGAAGAGACGGCTCAGAGGGGATATGATTAATATGTRTAAGTTCAGGAAGGGAGAATGCAGGGAGGAAGGGGACAGGCTGTTCTCACTGGTGGCCAGCGATAGGACGAGGGGTAATGGCCACAAGCTGAAACACAAGAAGTTCCGTCTCCAGGTGAGGAGGAACTTCTTTACTGTTAGGGTGACAGAGCAGTGGAACAGGCTGCCCAGGGAGGTTGTGGAGTCTCCTTCTCTGGAGGTCTTCAAAACCCGCCTGGATGCCACCCTGTGCCACATGCTCTAGGTGKGCCTGCTTGAGCAGGAAGGTTGGACTAGATGATCTGTAGAGGTCCCTTCCAACCTTAAATATTCTGTGAATCTGTGAACTTAGCATCTAATTTTTAACCAAAATTTTTCAAGCTTCAATTTCAAACTATTAGATCTTATTATACTTTTGTTAGCATGGCTAAAGAGCCATCTTATCAAATTTATGTTTCCTATGTAGATATTTAAGGACTGCCATTATTTCTCGACAAAATAAGCAGACCAAGTCTCTCAAATCTTTTACTAGGAGGTACAGTTTTCAATTTCATATTTGAGTATTTTCTTTGCACCTCTGCATTATTTCATCAGCTTTTCTGAATTTTAGAAAGATGAACAGAACAAATGCTTAAGCAGTTGTGATAGGTTAAAAATAACTTATTTTCTTCTTCTTTATCTTAAAGTCCAGTGTGTGTAAAGAAGGATTTTATTATTATCCCTCTTAAAGAATATCTAGCATCCTGATAGCTCTGGACACTGATCTCCTATAAAGCCAAAATGATGACATCTCACATGACTTCTCTGGGGAGGTTTATCATTCTGTATTTTTCTGCATTTTTCTCATGTGCATAACTTCATATTTAACCTTTTCAAAACATGCTTTTTTGTTTATAGGAACCACTAACCATTAGTTTACTATTTTGTACAAGTGACCTATCCTATATAATTCAATATCATTCTTCACTTTTAAATGTTATCCTCTAARATAAAGGCCTTTTTCTAATGACATTGTGACTGTGTGTAGGCAGATCTAAAGCCATATTCAAGCCCACATCTATTACAATCGTTAGTGTTCTCAGTCGAAAATTAACAACACAACAAATTAGTTTGACAGGAGGTATTTTCYAAAAATGTCTTCTCAGAAGTATTTATCATAGCTTAATTTTGTTTCATACTATTATACTGAGTTCCGCRTCAACTGTTTCATTAATTGAAAAAAACATTCACAAAGTGGAGACTCTTCCCCTGTCTCTTAAATATGAATTGCCATTTATGGGTCTTATACATCAAAATATTTTTTTTTATCAATTTATAAGTTTCTAATAATCTGTTGTTGTTATTGTTTTTGTTTGTGTTTTACCCAGTCACAGGTTGCCCAGCCTGAGTAAACAAATGACAGAAAGGACTTCCTGACTCCATCATTTCGACTGTGGCATGTGACACAGGAACTCAGCCCATTTCTGCCAGTGCTAATGGGAGGCTGATTTTCTCTTAGATACACCTGTTGCTAATTACAGTTATATGTCTCCCAGCAGGAAGTGTACCAAACCTGTTTGTGTCCATATGACAAATTCTCATGCTCTTTGTGTTGATTAATAGCATTTTAATAAATGTGTGCCCCTTACAGAAATTCTGTCAGAAGAGAATTCTAGAAAAGTTCAGTCAACAGCTTCRGAAAATATGTCTTCCTACTTCTTATATTCAGGATGAAATGGGAAAAGATGTGGAGACTTTGGAATTTTTAAGAACAGTTCTCTGAGCTCATTTTTCAGCTCCCTTTAATATTATTCACARTAAGAATCCTTCTTCAAGGTTAAGGAAATATCAGATTTTTTTTCTTTCCTATCTATATGTGGTCTCCTGATTTTGCTTGATTGTTTTATGTGTGTTTGGACCATACATACATTGCTCTACATCCATCCCCTAGTGCTATCAATTGTAAACAAATTGATTATAGTTCAGGAAGTTCCCTTTTTTTTTTTTCCCTTCAGATATCTTAGCTTCTCTTTTTCTATTCAGCGGATTTTTTTTTTTTTTTTTTTGAGCCGAATCTTCCAGCTAGAGACTGTAGCCAGCATAAACCATCCCTACAATTGTTATGTCCTAAATGTCTGGCTTATCAACCCACTAGAAAGAACAATTTCAATGACTGATTTCCATCTGATCATGGCTCTTTTCCCATTCCATCTCAGGCTATTTTCTGAAGGCATATTTGCCATGGGCTGAGGAATATTAGACTGGCATGACATAAAAATAGAGATTGAATGGTATTACAGAACATTACTTCTTGTGCATATTAGCACAGAAAGGTGTAGGGATTTAGCCGAAGGACTCCTATTAGTAGCAGTAACATCCTCATGGCTAAATGTGTTTGCAAAGATTAGAAAGTTTACTTTTATGTGTATGGTTTTTTGTTTTGTTTTGTTTTTGTTTTGTTTTTGGAAGGAGCCACTAGACAGTGAAACTCTTTTTTTTTTTTTTTTTTAACATAGACTAGATGTCACATAGGCAGCATCAGAGGGAATTACCTCCATCTGTCCGATGGAGAGCACCTATGGTGTTCTGGAATGACTACAATGAGCAAGGAGAAGATATTTATCTCTCATTTTTCAAAGCCATAATAGAGGAGATAAACATGGTAAAGCTTTTCTTGGCAAGTCCCTTCCTCCCTCTTCTTTGCAAGCRAGCTGTGTGATAGTCAGCAGGCCACAGAAGTAAAGTATTGAGGTATTTCCTCTCAGAATGAGCAGGTGCTTTGCATTGCACCCAAAATAAAGCCCTATCTCCCCAAAAAATCCAGGGCTCATATGAAAGCTAATGTGAAAGATTGAGCCTGTGATTACTTTCAAGGCCATTATAGTGAAGTAAATGCCAATTTCAGTCAAGAATGTGAGCGAATGCTCATCCTCCATGCAAACCTCCACATCCAGCTCAGACCCCGTGTTTAGGATGAGAGTGGACTCGAGGCAGAATGAGGGGAAGTTGGTCATGCAGTGTTTGTGAAGAGGTACTTCAGAGAAGAAAAAAAACGGAAAGTTTGAGGTTCTGTGAACTGTAAAAGAAAGATGGGGAAAGCTGTGACTTGTCRAAAGAAGTAGAAAAGGGGATCAGTGGCATTTGTGAAATGATGTATAAGGAATAGCAAGCAATGCGACTAGGAACAGTGAYGAGTTAAGTTGGGGCTGTTGGCATGTGTAGTGAAGAGGGCATCAGGGTGAATGGACACAGTCTTCACGCTGTGAAGATAAGGGTCTGATTTTAATTAGGAGTTTATGTGTAGAACATATGTAGGTGAAGAGAAGGCACAATTTTAGACTTCTTGATCTGTTTTGCGCTATCATTCCCTCAATACTTTCACTGGGACAGATAGCAGTTGCAGCTACTCATAATACTGAGAATTGTCAGATGAAGTTAACAAAGTACTCAAAGTGAAAAAAAGAAAAAGAAGGAAAGAACAAAGAAAGGACAGATTRCAGATGTTAAAGAGATATTTTGTTTGGTGATTGTGCAGATGATATTCAGGGGAAACCAGAATAAATACACTAGCACTTCAGAAGAAACATAAAATACTACCTCTTAGCTATATTTTTTTATTAAAATTATATCTACTTAATGAAATAAATTAAATATGAAAATATTTTAATATAACATTCATAAAATTAAGGGAAGTAGAGAAATTGATCAGAAGCAAGGGAAAAAAGCAAAAAGCAATGAAGAGTCAAACTTAAAAAAATATAAAAGTAACTTATAGCATCCATTTTTGTCCGATACTTCTTCCATTCATTCACAAAATATAAAGTTCAAGGTGTTATTAATAAAATGAGCATTTAAAAGGGCTATAAACTAATGTAATATTGAAAAATTTTATCAGGTTACTAGTTTTCAAAAACTCATTATGTGTACTTTAAAAATATTGCATTTTTTTCTTTTGTTTTCTTTGTGTCACAAAAATGCTGTTTATATGTCAACAAAAATGTAGAAAAGTCACTCAGGCTTTTATATTTGTAGTTCTGATTGATAACAGCTCATTTTGCTTGCAACACTAACTGCAATAGCACTCTGCAGTTCTAGGAGAAGTATTTGACTTCCTCAAATAATATACAATTACATGAGATGTTAAAAATTAGAAATCAATACCAACTCTACTGCTTATCATAATAATTTATTCTTCTACTGAACTTCAAGTTAGCTTGAAACTTGTATTTTAATATGAAGTTCTTGCCAAAATCACCTGAATGGAAGAAACATAATATTGCAGCTTTTATGAACACAAACTATGTTTTGAAAGCTATGTTATGTATATTTTAATACGAAAGCCAAATTCTCCAGATTTCCCTTACTCAGGTTGCCCCAGCCCATGGAACTGACTAAAGTAACTAGAATTTCACCATACATTTGGTCTTATATAAAACCGAAAAGCATACCACAAAGAGCTGTGGTTTTATGTCTGCAAAGTTATGCCACATTCTCACCTTTATGAGGCATGGCTTGCAGCCATGCAGAATGAAGAATGTGTGGAAATCAGGAACCCATGGAAAAATACTTCTAATCTCATACATGTGAGACCATTTGAGCATAAACATTGACATTTTAATCTGAAACATTTTATTCTTTACTGAAATGGACTTTGAAAACAGTGAATAACATACCAGTCATCACTAAAAGTTTCTGTGCAACCCCAAAAGCTGTTATTTTCTACAAGAAAAACAAAACAGAAAGTACAGAGAGTTATCTTCCTTCCTTCCCTTCTTTCTTTTTGCCCATTCTCAATTTTTTCCTTCTTCAACTTCCTCCCTATTTTTTTTTCTGTTTTGCCAGTGGAGAGCAAGGAAAGGGCAAAAACAGTGCAAGAAATCTTTAAAGAAATGGCAATTTCAAACAGTAAGCAATAAGCAGTCACTGAGAGAAGCATTTTTGACCAGCTGGTACAAGTCAGGCTGTGTCCACAGTGCTCATAGCAGTGAGCCTTGCTCTATCCCATTTCTGTAGACTCCTCTGAYCTATGGCCTCTGTAGGTAACACTGAGACTACCCGGGATCTGCAGAGAAGCTGACAGTGCATTATTYAGTAAAAAAATCAATATCAATATGTCACTTTGCCATGGGACTTGCTCTGCACAGATCGCTTTTGCCCAACTTCTGTCTTCACTGCCAAAATACATGCTCCTTTCCCAGCTACTTACCCTTGTGCTAGGAGGTGTGGGGCTTGTGCGAACACAGGTGTTATAAGTTAGACAGACCCTTTTGAGAGCCTTTTTCCAACAATCTGTCTTCCCTTTCTCTCCTCTCACCTGGAWCCATAGTCATCCTATTAACATAACGACTCCTTTTGTGTGCTGTGATAGGAAGGAATTTCAGGGCCTGGAGTTACTTCTCAACAAGTCAGAAACAATTTCTTCAACACCAGYGTTTATGTCTTGTAGCAGTGAATCATCTTTGTGGTATAGGGAATGTGCTCCAGCACATAGGTAGTGGTGTCCTTGGTAGAAGTTCTGCTCAGGTATTAGCGTTTCATCAGAAAGGTAATTTGAATGATTGTGTCAGGGAAGAAGGCAGATCTGCATGAGCGTGACTCCTAGTTTTGGTTGCAGAGAGGGAATGGCTGTCGATTCCTCAGAGTGGCTGATAAGTGTGAAAAAAAAATCACAAAACCTAGAATGTTTCAGTCAGATGGTTGCAACTTTATTGRCTTAGAGAAAGACATCACTTTATGGCAATTTGTCACTGCACTAATCCAAAGAAAAAGAAAACCTACAATTGTCCCCAGCTTTTTCTCTCTCCTGAGCCTGAATCCTGGAGCATCCCCCACCCCATAACTGACAGGCTGTATCTAAAGGTCAACCCCAAGATTTTATTTTTATTTTTGTTATTGTTTGTATCCCCCTGAGGATGTACAATCATGCCAAGGTCTACAAAGATGGGTAGCTTTTTGTAACCTGCTACAGGGCAGGTACCCTCTGAGGGGCAGGAGCAACTCTCCTGTTGCACCTTCCCTAGGGCGGAATGGTGCCAGTGCCAGCAGGAACCTCTCCTGGATTCCACTTTCCGGAGGTTTCCAGACTCTGCCCTTAAACTATTAAGGGAGAGCTCTAAACTCTAAGAGGATGCTTCCTGAGGCTTAACCACTCTCCCACTCTCTATCCTGTATTTTGGAAACCACTGGTGTTTCCAGATAAGTGTTCCAGGAAGAAGTTTCTTGCCATGTTCCAGTGCATTATTAAAAACATACTTTTAGCAAACAGGGCACACTCTGGACTTTCTCCATCCAGCAATAGAAAAATAAATTCAACTCCTGAGGGTTTCTTATCCCTTCATTGTTTATAATAATGTCTTTGTCACTATATTGTGTATATCTAGCTCCTAAACACAGATATAAAAGSGGTAGTGAGCAGAACTGTCTCTCTATTGACATCATCAGGGGATGCAATATCTTTCGCCAAGACTGAATTTTATCCAAAATGTATGCTAAAAATGACTGTATAAACATTTGCTTCTTTAAATCAGTAAATATATGTCTGTCTCTGCAGGAAATCAAAAAGTTACTTGGTATTTGATTTTATACTTAGGTGCTACAAGCAGGCTCTTCAACAGTAGAGGTTACCAGTCCAATTTTTGAATGGTAAAAGTGCAAAAATGAATCTCCCTTTTTTGCTGGTCTTTTTGTCATTTAAAAATTATCCAAAGCTATTCTCAAATTTGATGCCTTTCTATGCCTCATTGCAGTTCTGAATGATTTTTTTGTGACTAAGTAATATACCCCTAAATAAAAGATTTGGAATGGAAGCATTAACATAAAGGTGCAATTTGTGTTTCTGTAATATAATACAGATTAATCCTCATGTCTTTTCTTTTTTGCTGCTGTTGTTGTTTGGTAAAAGCCATATCAACATCAGTTAAACTTTGAGGAACTCTAATTCAGTCATTCTAATAGACAGCAGTTGCCAGAGATTTTGCCAATTTTGTAAGGGCTAAATCTGACTCTTGCTATACCTAAGTATGAAGATCTTTAAGATTGATGAGWGATCTAGGAAGGGCTATCAGGAAAGTAAGAATTCTTTTACCTGAAAAAAAAGAGAAAGAGAGAAAGAGAGGGCATCCCAGATTAGTCAGAGGTGGCTAGAGCATCTCTCACATGGTTCAAGTTCTTTTCAGGCAGTGTCATGGTCTCATTACAGTTCTGTGTTATGATAAGAAGCTCCTTTGATGCTTGTTGTGGTACCTGATCTAGCTCTCTAGAAAAAGTTTGAACAAACAGATTAATTCCTGTGAAAAATGTTGGTGCCAATGACAGTAATTTCATTTTAAAGAATCCCAATATAAYCTGGGCTGTACAAGTAGTCTAGCTTCTTCGTTGCCCTGCCTTGATATTTGAGAAGTCTACATGAGATATCTGTAAATAATGTGTTAATTACTTTATTTATAATTTGATCCTGTATTAATATTTTAATACATTTCTACCTCCAAAATTCTCACATATCCTTTTTTTTTTAATATGTCCATAATTTTGTATTGAAAAATTAAAGTCAGAATTTAGCACTTTAACACAAAGGACAAAATAATCAAAACAATTTAACTCCAGAAATATCAGCCATCTGAACCATTATGGATCCAGTTCAGCCCTCATTCTACACAGGAGAAGTAATTCCTAATCTTAAATGCTCTGTTGTACTGGGGGCCCTAGAGTTTAACCTTGCAACTCTCATACATGCAAATCATCCTGGTTGTCCTTATTAAGTAAGAATTAACCCACTCCTGTGAGTAATGATTACAATCTTTAGAAATTCAAGTTCAAGAATTCAATCAAGTTGATTTTAATAATAATAATAATAATAATAATAATAACAACAACAACAACAACAACAACAACAACAGTTTTGTTGAAATTCTTGGGTTGTTTTTTTGAAAATTAACCCACACTATCCAATGAAGATTTCTGGGGGGAAAAAAAAAAAAAGTTGCATTTTGAAAGCAGTTAAAGGTCATATGAATGTTGCCCAAGATTTCTGGCTGAGTAATGTACTTTGGAATAAGTTACTGTGGTTCTTTGGCAGAACACGGATTATTGTTCAAGTGAAATTTTTCACAGTTAATAAGATGGTCAGTTGCAGGTATTGAAAATATTTGCCCTGCCAAATGCCACAAGAGAGAAAACCCTCAGTCTGGTTTAATAATGAAACAGAAATCATTTCGATAAACTGCCTGACAGCTGGTGGGGAAAAAAAAAAAAAAAAAAGAATATTATTTGATCAAAAATGAAACAGTTTTATTGACTAAAAAACACAAACAGGAAAAGTTTTCTGAAGAAAATTGACAAAATATTTTGATTATGTCATTTCCAAGGGATAGTCTGATTAGCACTTGTTTAGAGCAAAAATGCTTGTTTGTTGTTGTTTTCATAAAAGAAGGCACTCTAATTTGTCCAGATATTTCTATTCATGCATAGTCCACTTTCCAGGTGATGGCCACATGATGCCATCCAATTTTTAAGCAGATTGTCCAGTGATATGAATGGAAATTTCTGCTTAAAAAGCCATCGTTAATTTTTACTGCTTTACAAGCAAAGAGTATTTGAATTACAATACTGTAATTACATCTGGACAATAATGACCAGAAATTCTGCACAAGTATGTAATGATTCAGGAAAAAGTACTGCTTCCAGCATCACCAACCTAATATGGACAAACACTGTTAGTGTAACCGAAAATACGATACGTCTTTAGGCGACTAGATCCTAGTTAGAGATGATCTTCACATATCCTAACCCCATATTATATTGCCAGGGGAAAAGCTCTTCTGATATTGCAAACTTTGTTTGCATTCAACAGCCTGAACTACGTTTTTTCTATGAATGACTAAAGACACACAGACACTTCCATTAAAATCTTTTTGAAAAACATTCGTGCAAATTCTCTCTCTMTATATATGAAGATGCAGAGACCATGAATTTATTTCCATGAATCTCACAGAATAGATGTGACTTATTGTCACATCTATTCTTATCATGGGATATGAATAGGTATTTTACAAAAAGTACAGT
>NW_020454372.1:1296714-1298281 GCF_003342845.1 Nothoprocta perdicaria | reverse complement strand
AAAAAAAAAAAAAAAAAGGTGATTTTGTGCGGTCAGCCCCACATGTCTGCGCCCGCGGGAGCGCGCGGAGGGCGCGGGACGCGGGGCCGGCAGAGCCGGGGCCGGGGCGGGCGCCGCGGGGCAGCGCACGGCGACGACTCGCCTGTTGCCGGCGCTTCCCGAGGCTTCTCGTGGGCAAATTGCTTCCCTGTGTTCCTGCAATGAATTAAACATACAAGTTACTGATCTCCAGCACTTGGGGGAAATCCTGTCTCCGAGGGGGGGGCGGTTGTGGTGGCCGGCGCTGGCACACGAGCGTTTGCCGCCTTGCACGCGGCTTCTGCAGAGAGATGCGACTCTCCCTTCGCCCGGACGGCGTCTGGGCAGCAACCGCAGGAATCAACTGCTTGGGGGGAAAAAAATAATAATTCTAATGCAAATATCGAGCTCTTTGTTCGCCTTAGACGTTCCGATACCTGCATTTGTCAGTAATTAAACACGCGCCTTTGAAACCTGTAGTGCAAACACCTTATTGTCTTTAAAGCTGTCCTCTTCAGAACTGCGCCTATAGATCTGCTTAAGTTTTATTTTCTATACATTAGATACGCATATACCTACGGAGAGAGGTGAGAAGCTGAGGAGTAATTCCTCGAAGTGGAAAAGCTGGCAGAAGCAGGGAAGAAAGGCTTTGCTAACCCCCTCCCGCCCCCCTCCTCCCCATTTGCAGTTTGTTGAATGCCTGGCTTGCCTGCAATTCCTCCTCTTTTGTCTTAAATATCAAAGGCTCTGCAGTCATGTTAACATTTTAATAATTTCAAAAGGCACAAAAGCCGAAGGAAGGGGAGTGAAAAGACAGGCTGTGGTGAAGTGGCACGTCTGAGGCTGAAAGAGTATTTCTTACACGGCTGCCTAGTGCTGGATAGGGGGCTGGATTTACACTCCTCTTGTACCATTCACCAGTCCACAAAGGCACCCACGGTGATGTGGAGTCAAGGCCTAATTAAAATCCTTTAACAGAGTGAAAAGTCTAAAGAATGGCACACATTCAAGGGCCGCGGTTCAAAAAGAGAGGGAGAGGGAGGGAGARGGAAGGAGAAGGGGAGAGGGGGGAAGGAAAAGGAGATTCGCTCACTCACGGGCACGCACACAGGCACACGCACCCGCTCACACTCGCGCACACGCACCCGCGCCTGGCAGGCGGCTGCACCGCGAGCCTTTGCTGCCCTCAACAGCCTCCCGGTGTAAGCACGGCACCCAATTTGCTGCCGACTTAATTGGCTCTTTGATGTCTCGGGAAAGGTGCCGCCGCTCCGAAGCAGCCGGCGCCCCCGCTCTCCGCGGGCTCTCTGTTTACGCTTTAAAAAGAAAAGTAATAACAATGATAAATAATTTAAAAAAATACCTAAAACATGTATAAAAATTGCCCGCCGCTGCTCCCGTGGAGCGTCGTCCCGTCTGTCGCGGGGCCCCCCGCGCCCCGCGCCCGCCGCCTCGCTAGTATCGCGCATCGCGGCTCCTCCGCGGGGTCGCGGCTGGGCCGCGCGGCCGCCCGCCTGCGCACGGCCACCAATTTCCACTTGCTAATTTT
>NW_020454372.1:1247387-1294887 GCF_003342845.1 Nothoprocta perdicaria | reverse complement strand
AATTAGGATCTGCAGCTTGAAAGAGGCTGAGTTTATTGAATATGATCCTGCAGTTGAAGTTCATCTCATGGAGGGAGTAGTAGTAGAGTGAAAGCCTCTTTCTTCACAGAAAGGTCTGTCTCCTCTGGAGTGTACATTTTTTTCCATATCTCAGAATTTAGTATTTTATTTCTCATTGAACTGAAAAGRATGAATATCTACTGGGTTGGCCCAGTTATTTTTTCTAATCCAGTAACATGAAACTCTAAAATTGGAACATGATCTGGATTGTTGAAGACATCTTTTTTTTCAGAGACAAAAATAAATACAGTAAAAGTAATACAATGTCCACCTCTAGCAYTGAATAATAAGGCAAGTGAGATATATGTCTCTCATAGAAACTCAGAAATTATTGCTTATTGTGCAGTCTAAATTGCACATAACTATCCATTAAGACAAGTTATGAAGAGAATATCTAACTCCTATTTTGCATGTGTGTATGTGTGTGCGTGCATGTATCTGTAGTGCAAAATCCAAGCTCTATCAGAATTATTATTATTATCTTAATAAATTGTTAGGAACTTGTCCTCTTCAATCCTCTTAGCATTGGTAGATGTATTCATTCTTCACGTCTGTTATACTACTTAGACATAAATGCTTAAACATAGATATGTGGCCCAGACMTTTTAGGAGAGTTAACTGCCAAATCATCTTTGAGGTGTTGGSACTAGTGGTAAAAGCATCTAAGTATAAAGTGTATTTTCCACCATTGCTTATCTATTCAGAAAACGAGYTTCTTAAAGAATCTGGGAATTATTATACTGAAATGACATTTTGACTTGTAGTGTTTTTTTGTCTCTTTTCTTTTTTTTTTTCTCAAGAGGTGTAATTAAACACTTATCCATGCAGTAGTTGATATTCTTCTTTCCCTCCTCATGAGCTGAGCAAATACTTCCCATTCTTTTTGAAATGACTGGCAGAATTATTTTCTTTACGTTAAATGAATTAATATTTTAGGTCTGGTACAAGCAAGAGCTATTTTTTCCATTGGTGAACTTTGTTGTAAATTCACAGACAAAGTTAAGGTTATGATATAGCTTTCCTTACTTGACAGATTGAGAGCAGAACTAGTAGCTACAATTTTCAGACTTGAAATTCTCTTTGAGATTGAAGCTTAAATACACAAGAAGAATTCCACAAAAGTGTTGATTGAAAATTTCTGGACACAAAATACGTTCTAGCAAACCACAGCAGATTCAAAAAAMCATCTGTAACTCAAATAAATCATTTTGTGGTTTGAATCAAGCATTTTTCATCCCTTTATTCAGCATGTAGCACACAGATTAATGGATATGCTTCAGTAACTTCGACAGTGTGTGTTCACTGAACAATTGGACCACCAAACAAGGGCTTCTTCGGTCTATTCACACATCAATGAGACCCTCAGAAGAGTTCCAGATTACTCCTTTCTCCAACTCCACTCACACGAGTTCTCTCTGAGTCGTAGACATTTATCTGACATGACTGATAAATTTGGTCAATTATTCTCCCTCTCTCTGGAGATCCACTTTGGCCCTTGCAACTGTAGATCAATTGAATAATGTTATAAGACACAGTGTGYGCATGGACAGCTAGAAGAATCAATGTAGTAAAAGAGGTTCAAAAGCTCTTCAGTAAGTTGGAAATACAGAGTAGAGTTGACACCAGTTTCAGTTAGGGAGGCATCTCCATTCCTCAGTACAAGCTGGTGCTTTGATTTCTGTAATTGCATACATAAGACTACGTTCATGTAATGTGTACTAGCAATTGTTACTGTACCTGCACACACAGAGTCAGATTACATACCTGTTTCTTGGTTCATGTAGGTATTGTAAATTTTTTCTGGCTGTAATGGTCATTGGTAGACCAAACTGGTAGGTAGTTTTGTAAATCTGGCAATATCAATTCAAGCATTAAGTCCTACTACTGAAAAAACAGAAGCATGATTTCATTCAGAAAAATCAAAAGAAATGTGTTGTATGGGGTTATGCAGGTGACAGAAAGAAATCTTGAGATACTGAARGACTTGCGTGCTCTATTCATCCAACCTCTGGTTTCCTTAAAGAGCAGATGAAGCTTAGATGGTGCTCTTGCAAGAGTGGTGCTTCCTAACCATGCATAATCCAACTTGAAATTGAGAATACTTTCTTGATTTGGTTCTAGAAAGGGAAAACATTATTTTAACATAACATGAATGCATTTATTTCTGAAAGAGAGTTATTATCTACTATTATTTTTATAATATTTCTATATACTACTATTATTCTAAATAGTATTAGAGAAAAAATGTTTGTATGGTGTATGTGTTTGTAGCACACATATTTTTGTAAACATCTGCAAGGGAGGTCCACTGTTTGATATTTCTATCTGTTTGACACATTTTAACTTGTTTAGTTAAAATTTTGAGGGACTTGCGGCCTTTATTTACTCTTCTCTCCAACRGTTGCACGAAATGTGGACATACAAGGATAGGCCTAACCAAATGCCATTCGTTCTCACACCTACTATGCTTCTGCAGGTACCCTCCTGGTTGCAGGAATCTTTCAGCTCTGACTAAGTCCTGTTGTCTGAAGTCTTTGCCCATGCAAGGTACAACAGCTCTGGAGCTGCTCAGTTTGCCTTGRATCTACCACCAAGGTGGACAGATACTTAGGGGTCCCTCCTGCATAGGCATCATAAAGCTCTTCATATGTTCATAGATGGCAGAAGGAGTACTGGAATCCACTGCAAGATATAACATAGGATAGGAGTTCCATATGAGCCTCCACACAACTAAAGTGGCACTCTGGAATTGGAGTTTACATTAGCAGTTGAGAAGTCAGTCTTGTATTCTCTCATAAGGCACATTAGCCAAAAGTAGTCATTTAATTCTAATAATCATCCATCATGTTCCCAAATGCTGACAATCATTTTTCAGCTGTAGTACAGACCCCTCCCCACACATGCACATATAAAACCACAATATTCATGTATTCTTTTTCACACCCTTTGCTACATGCATTTTATTGTATAATTATTAGAATACTATAGACGGTCCGATGTCCTCACTACATCACAAAATTCCTGTTGTTATAACTGGGAGYTTTACTTGCAGAATGAGGCATTTTGACTACTGTTCAGTTCCAAAAAGTACTGCAGAATTTTTCCCCCAAATATTTTCTGGTAAAATAAATGCATCAAAAATGTAACTTTTTAATAAAGATAATACAGTGTAAAGACACAATTTGTTTAAAAATATCTGAATAAGAAAAGTATATGCTATGTATGTTATGGCTTACTGTGACTGCTAAATATTAAACGTTTCTCCTTATTTACTACAAATCTCWGCAAATCCTAGTCTACAGTAAGCTTTTAAAATAAAACACCACAGACACTTAAAAGATGCTGTTCATAAAACTGTGCTGGGTAGCTCTAGAGAAAAGTTTGGAGAGAAAGGGACTCATACTATCTGAGCAGATTAGGGCATGCATTTTATTATTGCTGTTCCTATTATTATCAGCGGTGTAAAGGGTAAGAAACGGAATCAAGCCTGTACCAAAATGTCTCTGTAAGGGAGCWGCTCTACATTATCTGTTTTATTTGCGTATGTCTTTTGGACTTTCTAAATGGAGATTGCCTTTCCTGTTTCAAGGAAGAAGCCAGTGTCTAAAAATAAGGATTTTTAATTAGGGAAAAAGAAACCTTTAAATTCTTTAAATTTTCTAAAAATATATTTTTTTGATGTTCATGTTTAATATGAAGTTTAGCAACTTCATTCTTAAGATTTCCTACAAACTCAAGCTTCCCAGTTTGGACTGGGAGGAGATGAGGGTCGTATTTTTCATCTAGACACTGAAGATGCGAAGAATGACAATTCAGTGCCTGGGAAAGCTTGTAAAACTGCCTATGTGATTTGGGGCACTTAAATACCTTCACTTTTGAAATACTTTTGAAATACAAAAATGGAGAGATTATAATGGAGACAAATACTTGGATCTACTACCATATTCTTATGTTTCTAACACTGTAGTCATATAATTAGTACAACTTTTTTGATATTACTTCATTTAGACATTTTTCTATTAACTATCACCGTTTTGATAGGCAGTTTGTAACTGTACATATTTCTTGCCAAGGGATCCAAGGTACCTTTGAGGAGCAAAAGATACTACTATATGACAGTGTTTTAAGGGTATGTTCAGAGGAGTGTATTGCATCRTAATGAAGTTCCCTGACCATAAGTATCCTTAGGCTGTGGCCTTGCAACTTGAATCTTTTAGGCTGACCCTCACCCCTATGCAGAACATGTAGAACACTGTCAGACCAATTGCACTGGCATGAAAACAAGTTCCTAATGTTGTTAGGATTTTAGGTTCCCTTATTTATTGCTGACGGGATCCCTTATTTATCAGATATTTTTATTTCTGAAGTTTAAAAAAGTGAAGTTATTCCCATAACCATACATAGCATTTAAACAGAAATGGCTAGATCTCTCATGGACAGGCTGATATCATAGGCTGATAGTCATATCCCCTTGCAACAAAAAATCCTTATTTATATAAGAGCCGGGATATCTTACTGTTAACATTTGTAAATTGTATGAAACTCTGAATATCACTGTCAGCATTTCCATTTGCAATATGACTTTCCTTGGATCATTTGCAGAAGGATGTTCCCTCACAGATCACAATCTGATGATACCCTTTTTTACTTTGCATTAACAGTCCTTTTTTACTTCGCATTCAAAAAGGTTTTCTTTGTTGGGAACTTTACTGATTAATTTCTGGAAAAAAATGGATATAAAGTAAAATTTTGGAGTGCAACATGGGATCTTAGCCAGCATTTATTGAAAAATTTTTTTTTCATATATTATTGAACAAAATAAATGTTTCTGTGATCCTCTCCACTTGAAATATACTGTCTCTAAATGTGATATGCTAGGATCTACCAAACTACCGTTCTGTGTGTGTTCATGCAACAATACCACAGGCAGTTACACATGGTATTTCCTCTAAGATCTTAGCACATAAAAATATGACTTGTTCAATATACACCATTTTGAAGTAGATATTTTCATTGCTATCTTARAGTATTATACAACAAAGTATGGATATGGTGATTTTCTTGTTTTCAGGTACATTATGGATGAGTGAAAATAGCATCCAAATATTTGTGCCACAGTTACCTCTTTACTGTTTCAGCCAAACACCTTCTGCAGAAGATTAACCTCCTGTCCTTCAAAAAAAAAAAAAAAAAAAACCTTGTATTAACACATTAATGTAATGAATGTATCTGAGAGTGAGCACAACTTATTTTCATAGAAAAAATAAGTTATTTAAAACAGAAAGAAGAGAACATTTTAAACACAGTCTGCAGGAGTGGGGGTGGGGTGGAAAGAGATTTAAAATAGTTATTTCATTTCCTAGTTTTCAAAGGTTCTGCATTAAATGAAAAACCTCACTCAGTAGCTTCTGCATTTGCCTGTTTCTAGTGTTAATTATCTTTTGTTTGCCCTTGATAATCCTGAGGTTGGTATGCAGATAATGAAGGCTGCAGAATCATCTCAAAGTGTAAAAAACAATGGCATTGTCAATTCTGCATCACAACACTTTATAAATTATGAATGTTATCCACATTAAGGAGAATGGTAGACTTTTAAAATTACTTCCATGAATAGATTAAATTACAAGTATTATTACATTTCATTTTATTAAGTGCATCTTAGTAGTTATTAGGGCAAATGAACATGTTCTCTCAATTACATAATAACATTAGAACTAAAAATTATGCATTGACACTCCCAAACGCATAATGCAGCATTGTATATTAATCACCCCAAACAAAATTTCCAGTTTATAGGAAGACAATTATTAGCTATTGAACAATTACTTTGTTATTGATTTATTGCAGTTCCATTCAAAGAATCATTTTCTTAAAAAAAAAGCTTTGATTCTTTTCTGCATCATTTAATCATTTCTTGTTCCTCGGAAAAAAAAATAKAAGAGTCTTAATTACTCTCTTTTATTAATCTAATTACAATAAGATAAAGTTTATCACATATTTATTCTTTTTTTTTAATATCCTGGATAAGACAATGTAGCACATATTCAGTGCATGCCATTTACTCTAGAAGAACATTTGTTTATTTTACTTCTAGCAAGTGGCAATTATTTATTCAATGTGTCTTTAAAGTTACATTTTAATTCTCTCAAACAAGTCTCTCTAGTTAGTTATGTATGTTTTCACATTGCTTTTAAATACCTGGTATATTTTTTTCTGTGTGTGTAGATTAATAATATTTAGGGCATCAGATAAGAAAAATGGGAAAAGTAGATGATCCTAACCCACTGAAATGAGTGGCAAAATTGGTGTTTGTCTAAGTTGAAGCTGGACTGAGAGTTTATACAGTGTAGACATGCAGCAACCAGTCATTTTAAGCACCTGCATAACAATTGCTAATATCAGTACTTTCAACAACTTCCTTTGCAGTATCAAATTTTTATGAGGGTATATTGAATATACTGGTTGCAGCCCCGTGAATGTATTTCTTCTATTTAAGTTGGCCAGATAACTGTATTTCACTGTTTCCATTATTTCTGATATTTCATGTTAATTAGCATCTGGTAATGCACATACTGATGTTCTGTTATTTATTTTAATGTAACTGGCAAATTTTTAAGTATGATTGCTTAGGGCATAATCATTCAATCATTAAAAATACAATTTTACAGCATCAGCAATTTTTCTTTAGACAAGGCAGAGATYGTTCTCATTTATTACATTTTTCTATTTTGATTTTAGTTCGAGTTTAACACAGTTGCTGTCAATATCATTGTCAGATTTTGTCACTTTATAAAATGCTGATGCATGCTCAGACTGATGTTTTTGGGGGCAGTTATCGGCTCATCAATAAAGTAACAAAAATAAATAAGAGATGCACTTGGATTATTTATACCCAGTACAGATTGTAGTTAATAAATCAACTTTGAAAGCAAACACATATTACACCAAATGTGTGGGTCAAAATATTAAAATGCTAACACATGCATTTATCATGAATCTTATATGTGCAGTATGATCTCCTTGATTCAGCAAGAAGAGTATATAAATGTGCAAAATTATATATTTCTATATGAGAAAGTGCATTTTCATTTGAAATATTTTTATGTGGGAGCCCTTATTGAAGATCCTAGCTATTAATACACTGTCTCTGAGTATTTAAATATCCTTTAAATATTTAAATATTTAAAATCAGCCTTTTCTTCACGTATTCTGCCTTTCTGCTTCCTACTTTTGGGGTAGAATTTATTAATGCAGTTCAGAAGATGTCTGTGGAATTTATCTAGCAGTTAATATTTRGAATTGGTAAATGTCCTAATTGGTCATTTCATGGAAATATTCCGGCAAGGTAATTAGACATTGTTTATATTAGCAATGTATTGAGTAACACGAAATGACTAGGTGATCCTTCCTGTTCTAATGTTATTAACTAAACAAAGTAAGTTAGAGTCTTTATCACAATTATATCGGATTAAAAATGACTGGAACTAATATACATGCAGTTGACAAAATAACTAGCCTTCTTAGTTCCAATTAGTCCTCAATTAAACTATATCAGCAGTGGTGTCAGCCTTGCAGTAGCACTAAATTGAATCTGTCTGATTCTTGTAGCTCTCCCCCTTGCTAGTAAGGAAGTTTCAGACATGAATGAGTTAACAGCTCCTTTGAAATTACTGCTATTTAAGAAGAAAAATCATATTACTTTCTTAATCTTTCTAATTCTATTCTCATAAGATGATCTTGGATTTGTTCCTTTAGCACAGACTCTTTAGTGCTGCCCTGATTTTTGTATTAATGAATTGAGAAGATGACATCAGACTCTTAGGTAAGTGCTATAAACTCAGTCGTATGATTTTTGTAGTAAGATACCATGTGCAAAAAAAAAAAAATATTATGTCCATTCTTACATCAATGTTTCTTTGAAAAGTAATAGTTAGATATTATGTAGGTAGCACACAAAAGACCATGTAGTAGTTTGTAATTTGTCTTTTGATCATCACAAGAAAAATTTCTATTGGGAAATGAAAGCCAAACATAATTCACTAAAATTACACTGAATGCCCTCTAATCAATACAGATAAATCTAGAGTTTGTTGTTAAATCGATCCTCTCCTTTATAGAGATATACTGTCTTGATTGTTTTAGGGATAATTATTTCACAGGGAATTTTTACAATGATTAGCAGAAACAAGACAACAGTAAACTTGACTCAGAGCCATTGAATTACTATCCTGTAGAGTGCATTTGTCTCTTCTGGTTTGAAGCTTAGTGATATCAATACTGATTTATATCATTTCATGCGATGATGTTTCCTTGAGAGAAATGAAGTGAAGCTGATTTCATTTCAGAAAATGAACAGCCTTTGTGTTTGTTTTCCTTTTATAAAATTGTCAGCTCTTGCCAACATAAATACTCACTGATGCAGACTTTCCCTTCCTGCTTTTATCACTTAGGCTGATTCCTTGACATACATCATACTGAAAAAGTCCAGATAAACTTTGGAGAAATATAAAAATGTTTAGACTAGAAAGACAAAGGTTGAACTAAAGGATTACTTAAACTGGTGTTACTGAACTGTTTCTCTCTATAAAAAAAAATGGAATATCAAATATTTAAAATTGGAATATCAAATATTTAAGAAGGGGAAAGTTTTCTACTTCATTTTGCATTTGTAAATGAAAATCTTAGTATGTTTGCACGATTTTAACMAATCATATATAACAAGCCCATTATACATGCAGTTTAAAACATAACCTATAGAAAAAGGGGAAGGAAAAGAAAGAGACAAGCATGTACTCGTATGGAATGAAATAGATATAACTGCTTGTAGCATTCTATTTGTARGAAACCTGAATTACAACACATTGCTGAAAAAATATACTGTACTGCAGTCTTTGATAAAATAATCAAATCTGTACTGCATGTGTAAATGGATAAAGGAGTCACAGGTATGAGTTTTTTACTTTTGCACAGTATATTCAGTCATCCAAACTTTTCCTTAATAAGGATATCGCATATAAGGTAATAACTCAAARAACATCTTAAATAGAGTGTCTTTTAATACAAGCATCCTAATTGACAACRGTTATACTTTGCAAAATGAAATAATTCTCTAATGAATAACATAATAAAAAAGTGGTTGGCTTTTTTTTTTTTTCCCCTTAAATTATCATTTAAAGTCTAATGTCTAAGGCAAGGAATTTCTTTCATTTAACATCAATTTTGGTAGTACTTTTAAATGAGCTTTTATTATTAACTCTTAACACCTTTACAAGGAACAAGGAAATAAAGTTTTCAGTATTTATAAGAAGAAAGCATATTCAGTAATTGCTTATTATCTGACTGATATAAAAGTKAGAATCTAATTTAAATTATCATTTCAGAAGCATTATTTCCTGCATTTAGTATTGTTTGTAGCTCTCACTAGGAAATTGTAAAAATACACTCAGAAAGCTGTGCTAACAAACAAGAAAGAATTGTGTAATTGTATATATCGAGTGTTACGTTTTGCAATAGGGAGCTCTCATGCTCTGGTATGAGATGTCCAATGCTTATTTGTATTCTTAAATGGTGTCTGTTTTAACTCTCCTTAAGCAGTGKCTTTTAAGAGTAAAATCACATATATTTTTGGCAAAATTTTGATACATTATAAGATGTAAATTTTGCTTACTGTACCCTGCAGAAGAGGGCATTTCCCATAGGAATGCTACAACTTTAAGCAGTCAAGGGGTAATTTAATCTGAGCATATGCCTCATTTTAAATTGCTGCACAGGTTTGGCACCCTGATGACATTGAGGACTATGCAAACCGAATGGCCAAAATATTTCCCCCCGCTGYTGGCAATGCAGGAGTAACCCTGACAAAGTTAACAGGAATAAAACCTGTGATTTTACCCCAGCATCACGCTATGCATGGGCTGCCTCCGGGCTGCAGAGTGGCTATGTATGGTATTGTTGTACCGCTGGAATTTATGAAATGCACTTCCACGTTTGATGTACTGCGTTTGACCCAGCAGTGTGTACAATAGAAGGCTGCAATGTAAATCCTCCCTTAATTGCTATGACATACATACCAATGAAATTAAAATATATGCCTTTTAGTTTAGAAACCGAATTTCTGACAGAGCCTAAAAGGCACATTTGTACGTGTACTGCAAGCACAGTAAAGCAAAGCTTACTGCATCTGGTCAGTACACAAATGTTATAGCTGGGCATATTGCAACCATAAATCATTTCCTTCGGTAGTTCGACATTTTATGAAATTTCACTCTGCAAATTCCCTTAGAATTATTTGTGGGGATGCACATGTCAGTGGGTACTTTTTCTCCCGGAAAAGTGATAAGGCCAGAAGATACGCTTTGAGGTCACAGGCCACAAGTAACCTTATACATATTAAAAATTCCGCCATATATCAGTGTTCCAAGATTTCAGCAGTCTCTGGAACATTAAACCTCTGTCATTTTCATCCCTACTGGGTTTGATTCTGCTGAGGTTTAGTGGAATTATAAACACATATAAAAATATGCAGAATATATTTCTTGTTTGAAGTGATTATAATGTGATATTTCTGCACTGCAGCATTCATAATAAAGCAAACGTGGTGTTTCAGTGCAATATGACATCCCAAGAAATCTTCTTAACAAGTAAGCAGTGTAAAACAAAACAGCCACTGTTCTACCTGCTTTACTTAAAGACACAGAACAAACGGATTTATGCCTATAAACTTTAAAAAATCTTCTGCAGCAGACGCTGCCTTCAAGTTTTCAAATCCTCATAGTTTTCAGACACAGTTTTGTCAAATGAAATGATCTAACATTTGTTAAGTTCTTCCTTACAAATAAAACAATAATATCTCAAGTAAGTAGCTGTAGTTTTTAATCTATTGATCATTTTGAGCACCAAAGAAGATGACTGACAGTGAGCAACATTTACCTGACACCCTTGAACATTTCACAGAGACAAGTTGATATGAGTTTGTATAAATACTAATATTAAGCAGAATTAGCTTTGGAAAAAATAAAGAAATTGTACTGAGGTGAAAATTGTCACTGTCAGGAGAAATGAAGTTATATCACAGAACAAGTGACATACAATTTTCTCTAGAGTGTTTTTAATAAAAATAGCTTTTCTTTGAATATTTTGAAGTCAAACATGAGAGGCAATCTGTGCGTTTGTCAGAGTTTGAGAGTGTGAAAAATTGCTGCCTTAAATCATTTAAGCTGAAAAGCAACTTCTTCCTGCTGAGATAATTTCACATTGACTTACCGTGCAAGCCCTTCAGGCATTCCCAGCTCAGAGCAGAAGTTTTCAAGGTAAAAAACATAGAGAGAGAACATGGTAGAAGCTGGGACAAGGATCAGCAGCAACTCCAGGCGTTCAGGCAGATCTGACTTTGATTAATTAGAGAGCTACTTTTCCATTTCCACATGTACTGCCTGATGGAAAGGTAGAGTGGACCAGGATACACAAACTTGGAGTTGACTCTGCTAGATATCAGCAGGTTTTGACATYCTCTGCAGAGCTTGCAGGATAGCTGCTTGGGAAGAGTAAATTGCTGGAGCACACTTTTAATTTATTCGTTCTCTTAATGCAGAGAAATTGCCTGAACTGAAATAGATTTGATTTTCATCTGTGAATAACCCAGTTACTGTAAATGTTTATGTTACGTGAATATGCAACTACAGGGTTGTATAATGAAGACTCAGCTATTTGACTGTTTTGTATGTTTCATGACTTTGTTAAATAAGTACTTGATTTAAACTGCATAAGAGTTTAAATGTCTTCCATCACCATGTAATATCTCTGTATAGATATTTTTAAGATGGTTCTTAGAATGTCTTATAGATATCATTTTTTTAAAAAAAGACTGTATTTTTCTAGAAGATTTATTTTTAAAGAACTTAAAAGCTATTTTAAAGAAAAAAAACCCCACAGATTCAAATATATACAGTCTATTCTTTTGAAAAATGAGTTTCTAAAGAAAAAATATTAAAAATATAGATGTGGGAGGAAATCCATAGTTGTCACAAATACACATCTAGTATAAATAGGAGTCTCTAAAGAAAGTTTTTTCCATTGGTTTCAGTTACACAGGCTGCCAGTGCAACCCTTTGTAATTAACCAGCACTTGCAGAAAAAAAATGAGAAGACAAGCTCACCCTACTTTCAATCTGAATTTCCTTATTAAAATGTTCTTCGTGTATCACCCAGAGCTTCACAGTGTTTCGGATTGCTACCCCATCCTGTGCGGGGCAGAAGGCCAGCTGGCAAATCCAGAGCACAGTCAGCTCTCCGAGAAGGTAGTGGTCCCTCATGGGTGTCAGACTCAACACAGGATCAAGCATTAAGAGAATAATATTTTGGGGAATAGAGGTTTATTCATCACTTCAACTGAAATGCTATGATTTTTTAAAAAATATTCTACGTATTAAATTTATTATTATTATAAACTGTTATTGATGTATTGACCTGCAAAGCTTGTTATTATAGAAAGAAAATGTTATCGTACAGGAAATTTGCTTCCTGAGAACTTTGTTTCCACGATTCTCTTTCTTTGCTGTTTGCTGACAACTAAGTTCAAATTGGCTTCTGTGGCTCCTGACCACATTTTTGAGGCTGTTCTTGATTCCAAAGGAAAATTTCTGCCTTGATATCATCCCTGTAATAACTATCCAGGTGAATTTAACAGCTTTTGCTGTTAAATTCATGGAGGTAATATGGAAACTTGCTAATCTGCTCACTAACTCCTGTCACACTCAATATAGGAATAGTTTTGTTAGTTTGATTCTTCAGATCAACTGGCAAAGATGAAATTGCATGAAATGGRTTTTACACAGCTGCTCCTGTTGACTTTCCAACAGCATTCAAATGTGCAAATATGGCGGACCTGATCACTGTTGTACCTCCTGTCCCTTGCTTTCCCTTGAAAACCAGGCCATTAAGGAGCACTCTTCAGAAGGGACTTGCTCAGTCACTAAATGTAAGATAGTGCTGAGAGCCATTATTCCAGATTCTGGCATAGAGAAACTCCACAAGAAGCTTTTTACGGCAAAGGAGCAGGCAGTAAGGTCTGCAGAGTTCTCCTCAGTGTGATACAACATCTACAGAAAATTTACAAACAGAAAGGAGCATCATTTTGGAGAGAGTAGATGCCAGTTCATGCCAAAATGGCTATTTATAGGGATCTCCCTGCACAACTTTATGTCATTATCAACCTATATGCCATTTCAAGGACTGATATATTACAAAACTTCTCTTTCTGATGACTTGGACCCAAAGATTCAAAGTTAAAGTTGGTATGTAAAACAGTGAATAGGTGGCAGGTTAGTGTACCAACTTAGGTAGGTTAGATCAAGTGTATGAACAGAAATTCTTTGTAGTTTCATTTAAGCTGTCCTGAACTCTCACCGCATGCTTGCCAATATATAATTAAGCTTTATGATGCATAACTAGAAGAAAATGTATGTTCAATTAAAAAGTTCTTCCACATTTTGGTTTTCTTCCTAAGCTCCCTCTTCTKGCTCCATGATGCTCTTAATAGCATCTTGCTTAGAGTCAGTGGTGATACATACTGAAGAGAAGCAAGAGGAAAATTAGTCACTGCAAATGTAAATTCACTAGAAGATGGAGTAGCACACATTGCTCTCTGTCTAAAGGTGCACATTACATTTTTTTTTCTCAATTCTATTCAATTCAAATTATCTCAATTTGGATTCAGACCTGAATTCGATCCTCTAGTGGTCTTCATATGCATAGGAAAAGTCCATGATATCCTTTCTTTGTTGTTGCTTTTATAAGCTTTTKTAATAAGGAGTGAGGATCCAAACTTTCATAAATTATCATCAGCTGTATTTCAGATCTCATAAATGCTGGTAGAAAATGTAGAAAATGCTCATTCAGGAAAATACTGTTCCTTAAAAATGATCCTTCATGCTAAATATTCAGAAATGGATCCAAAACATACTTTTTATTATCTAAGAGCAGTGTATTTCAGGTAATAGTCTAGAAAAAAAGAAGATATTCACCAGAAATTCTATGTCTTTTTTTCTTCTTGGTTTGCAAGTCTCATTTATGGATGCATGGAATGCAGTGGTCTGTGGAGATATTCCARTTGAGGTCAGAATAAAAGTATTTGTTATGATTAACAGATGGGAAGGCAACATACAGATGAGGGATGGCTCACTTGCCCAAGAATACATTTGTAGCTTTAGGGTGCCTGGCTAGCACTTGGAGAAATCTGCATTGGACAGACATGAACTGATAGCATCAGGCTGGGTTGAATAACAGAAATTTAAGCTGGAACTCCTTGCACCAAGACAGATGAGGGAAGCTGTGTATCTGTGCAATGCTCTCCACACACAGAAAATAAGAGAAGTTTTGGACAGAGATGGATAATTTTCTTCTTTATTTCTGTATTTGGACAACAGAGAAGTTGACCAGTTAATTCTAAATGCAGGAAAGTCTACAGATAAACGAGAAAACACTCTATATAAGGTCCTAGAAGCATAGACATTATCTATAGAACTTCATTCTTATTTAAATGAGGGAAGTAAATATTATAAACACTAAACATTTCAGAGAGCAATAAAGAAATTAGAAATGTAATTTAACATCTATAGAGATGATTTTCATTAGAAATACCATTATTTTTCTTTCTGTTTATTTTGTTCAAGTTCCATTGACATAGTTGCCTAAGAGATGGCTTTCGTATTGACATTTTAGGAAGAAGCAAATGCGAACACTAGGAGTTGGATGAACTTCCACTGTTTGAATTTGGTAGACATTAAATGGCGTCATAGCTCAGGACAAGCTGCTATTCCCCATGCTCCCTAAATGCTGATTTGCCAACAATGAAATGCCAGTATACATACTCTGGAGCATGTGTTAAAGCTGTGCAAAACATTTTCCATGTAACTTCCATCTGGCAACATTTTGCCAGAAAGCCTGGTACTTAGAAATGATAAATAAATAAAACAGAAACTTGGAAATAACGAAACAATGGAACAGCTGCAGGACACGGAGTGAATTTGACTTGATTTGATGTGGACACAGTGGCTGGATTTTACCCAAGAGATATTAACAACTTTCAGATTCCTAAAGGGAATACTGTGGAGAGGGAAGTGATTTTCTTATTGGGAGGTCTCTTAGCACATTTGGAAAAATAAACTTAGAAACGATGAAAAATAATATTTAAGCGGCAAAATCAGCATGCAGTGTCCTCCTGTAGCATGTTGAAAAACATGAACTTGTCTTGTGAAGAAAAAATAATGAACAGAGCTTTGTTTTGTTTTGTTTTGTTTGGAGGGAGAATGGAAAGAAGTTGGAGGAGGGCTGGCCACTGAGAAGGCAAACTGTGTGATAGCAACAGTCACCTAGCAAAGGAAAGAGAAGCAAGGAAGGTGAGGAAAGAAAAAATAAAGAGGGTATTTCCAAGTGTGCTTCCAATAAGTGCTACTCATTAAAGGAAAAGCAACGTCCCTCAAACTCCTATAATCACATTTGTAAGGGCAAAAGTAACACATAGCACAAATGCTTCTGCCATTAAAACATTCTCAGATGAAGTAAACGTAAGAGCAGATCCTCAGAACCAGTAGGGGTAACTACATATKCAATAGTAAAAACTAGAATAGGTGGCACCTTTATGTCTGTTTTTTTTAATTTATTTTTATTTTTATTTTTGTTCACCCTTGATGGGTGGGCTATCTTTTACTGTTACTCACAGCAGTGTACACTGTTCTTTGCTGAACATCTTTCGCTAGCAGCCCACTGAGACCTGCATTATTAGTCRCCTCTTGTTATTTATGGACAAATGCTAGACTTCTTTCTTGTACAAGGTATGCTAAGGATGTGTTTTAATGCATATTTATGCATATAGYTTTAGACATCCACATTTGAAATTACAGAGCTTAGTTCATGGAAGGACGAGTGGCTGTGGTAAAGTTACAGACAAAGTTTGTAAATAATACATAAGATGCAGGGTAAATCAGTCTCCCATACATTATTCTCTAGTTATTCAACCGGTAGGCAACAGAATTTYTCAAAATGGAAAGTAGAACTGGGTCATGTTAATCTGTACTCTTCTGTGTTTCCACTCAAATGCAAAAGGGAAGCGAGGCAAGAATTTCTAACATAACAGTCACTCTGACTGGTTTGCCATGATCAAATGACTTCASTTTCCTGGTATGTGCTCCTCTCCTTTTTTATTTCCTTGATATCCTAGCTTATACACGTGCGCATGCTGACTTTCTCCAGGACACCATGGCCTGTCCCAATAATTGCACTGCTAAAACTACCCATTGTGCTAAAGGTCAGCACGAGGGCCTTCAGCGGTGGAGCAGTGGCACTTGCCCATCAAAATGCAAAATACAGGGGTGAAAGAAGTAAAACTCAACTATTATACATTACAGAACTTGAAACATTCAAAGTCTAGTATATTATTCTTAAGTTCCAGTGTTCCAGTCAGAAAAGAATCACAGCGTGACTCCGTCCAGAGGACAGAGACTGAAAGAAGAATGAAAAATAATGCAAAAGTTATCTCCTTCTTGCTAAAATCTATTGTGATCTTGCGTTCTTCCTCTGTTGTTGAGCTGATATAAAGACATTTTAATCCGAGGGTGCAACTGAGAGAAGCCCTGATCTAATAACTGCAAAAACCTCCAGATCAGGTAGATATGTTAGAACTCAGAGCACTTGTCACTCATGAATATTCATGTAGGCCACTAAAAGAATTGTACTCCATCTGCAATGTTACATGCAGGAAATGAGCATGGCAGTCTCTAAAGAGATAATAGCATTTTATTGAGCTTTTGAGAAACATTAAGAGCATCCACAACGAAATTCTTGTAGTGAAATCTTTCAGGGGAAGTCATAAAGGATAGCATCGTGAGGAAAGATGACTTCTGAGATAAAATATAAAACAATGAATGCAAAAAGCCTATACAGACTTTATGAAAAGGAAACTAGGAAAGATACGTCACTATCTTAATAAAAGATAATTTTGTATCTGAAGAATAAATTTACCTCCTGAAAGCCTGCTCTTAGTTTTCAAGTCAAGAACCTTTAAAAATGTTAAATATTTTGCATTTCTTTATGTCCCTTCCTTTAGGATTAAATAAACTTGATGGTAAAATAATAGATTTTAAGAAGCTTATTTTTCTAGTGCTTTCTAATGAGGCAACATTTCATATGAAAAGAAGGCCTAATCAAACTCTATCTAAAAATGGACTTACTGCAATGACAAATACTTTAACACACGCAGAAAAGAARCAAGCAGTTTGGAGGACTGACTTTCATCTGAAGTCTTGAGACTTCTTGTGCTCGTAGTATTATCTATTAATTATTAGAATCTATTAGTATCTATCTACTGTCTATTATTAGTTCTTTCATCCATAAACATTCCAAAAAAACAATTTTCAGCTCAGGTATGCTGAGCTACTGCCTTGCTGGAGTTAAATTAGTTCTTTTCTTTTTTTTTTTTCTCGTTCTCTCTCCCTTCTATCTCTCTTCCCTACTCTTGTCTTCTCCTATATTCCATGATTGGAGCTCTTCTCAAGACTGATGCTTTCTTTCAGGCAAGAAAAATCATATTTATCAAAGAAAGTGTGTATTGACATGCTGTGTGTGTGGAGGAAAATGGATCAAATTATCTTAACTATAATTTCTCTCAGTAAAAATCTTTGTGAAAATTGATTCATGAAGTGAAAAAATGGTGAAAAATATTTAATGATCTCAAGTCAAATTCACCATTTAAAACTTTTCTCTTAGGAAAGTGAAAAATCATTTTTTGTGTGTTATCCTCAAACTTTCCATTTTTTTCAGATGCTTTCATGTGTAGCACAAGCAAAGAAAACTATAGATTCTCAGAGCTGCTGTGCCTGTATCATCCTCTTGTCACATACCTTCATCTCAGAACTGTTGCTCTTCCAGSACATGAGCAACTGTGTTCCAGTTCAAGGGTCTATGAGGCCGTAGTTCACTTCTCATGAACGTATTCTTACTTAGTTGCAGGCATTGGGGCTGGAGYGCTCTCGGGCTCTTTAATTTATGATGTTTTGCTTTGTATACATAATACACCATTTTTTTCATTGACTAAATGAACTTCCATTCTTGGCCAATACTGTGCATTTTTTGCCCATCTGTCCAAACAAGCTCTCAAGAGGCAAATGTAGATCTCAGATCAGCAGATGTAGATGTTCACCTGATCATCTGAGTTCACCATCTCTGTTTTCTAGATTTCTGCAAAGAGAGAGAACAYAGCTCTTCTTGCTTTTGAGTGAATGTCATAATCTTTAGAACAGATTGCAAATTATTCTATAGAAGTACAAACGCTCCCAAAAGAAGGAGGCATTCAGAATATTGCAAGGTTGATTCTTGACCAACACAACTCAGATATCTCAGAAGTAGCTCTTCTTGGGGTGTGTATTGTGGGTGAGCCAAAAATATAAGAGGATAAGAGGACAGTTTCAATTTAAAGATTTTATTTGAATTCTTCCCCTGAAGATCTGAGAGCATTTTACCAAAAATGCCATTGTTTTTCCCTGATCTTCCTAAAAACTATCTATGCTGATTTTGTTTTTATGCTAGTGCCTGCTAGAAACTGTTCTCAGGATTGCACTTTCCTTTGGGCATCAGAACTAGAGATATTCAAATAGAGCAAAAGTTGTTTTGGGGAAGTCTTTAGTCTATGTCAGGCAGTTATGTCCTCATTAATCAAAGGCTGAGAATCAAATCTTATCTTCAGTTAAGTCTATGAACTGCATAGGCAGTAGTATTTAGTTCAGAAATGTTGGGATCTCATCTGTAGGCTAATAAACTATTGGTGGAATCATCCTGTGTTCCAAAAGCATGCCAACACTTATGATAACATGTTGTGATTGTACTGTGCTTTCAGCAAAGGTGGGTCGTGTGTTTTAAAATGACATTTGCTTTACCATTCTGCCTAAATTGTGGATAATGTTTTAATAAATGGTATTTTTAAAAAGAAATATATTATTTGATAAAATTATTGCTCAAACTGAATTCCATCAAATTGTCACAGTTGTTATGTGCTTAAAAAGCTTCTGCTCCTCTATTATTAAGTGGTAAAAGATTATAATTTGATAAAAATGGATACTAAAATGACTGATTTTAAAAAGTATGTTTCAATAAAATTCAGCATAAAAATTCAAAGCAAAATGTAAAAAAAGATTTTCTTTATTATTTTAAATCTACACATTTTAAAACACTTCAGTGAACAAATGAATGTTGTAATAGAAGGTACATCACATCTACGACTTACTCCTCAATTTCCAGCGCTTACTTATTCACTTGGTGAATTCACTATGGTGATTCATCAGTCTGTACTTAGGTACTCAGTATGTTTCTATATTAGAATAGATACATCATTTACACTATAAACACTGGAACAGGCTGCCCAGGAAGGTTGTGGAGTCTCCTTCTCTGGAGAGCTTCCAAACCTGCCTGGATGCCACCCTGCACCATGTGGTCTAGGTGTGCCTGCTTGAGCAGGGAGGTTGGACTGGATGATCTCTAGAGGTGCCTTCCAACCTCAACCATTCTGTGATTCTGTAAAAGAGGTTATAGTGAAACTAAGACACAGTGCAAATCTAGCTGAACTTGTAAAATCCCTCTTAGTCAAGGGTTGTAGCCTTGGAACCATACCGATCTCAAATCTATCTCTAAAAAAAAAAAAAATTATAGTCATAATTGGATGTATGCTTTTCTAACTCGAGCAGTACCTGGTATTCTTTAGACAACACAATACCACAATGCACTCATAGTAACCATTCTTTATTTTTACTCATGAAGCAGCAAGAAGATATTTTTCTCTTTTTCACTAAAACTAACTATATAAATAAAAGTCAATAGTAAGCAACTACTGATTAAGCTTTTAAAAATGGTTTGAAAACTGAAGAATAAAGAGGTTCAGAGAAACTTAAAAATGAATTGGCTGAACTGCTGTTTTTTTCATTATTTATTGAAATAGAAAAAAAAAAGGCAATTGAATATAAAATAGAAATGACCATAATTAAAGAATAAAAAGATTAAAAAACACCAGGAATATCAATTCTTCTGCCAGGTGTAATTCACACTTACATGCAAGTAAAGCCTCAGAGCACCACTCTGCATTTTCAGATGGGTATCTAGACTTTGTCATTCATGCAAGAGATCACTTTAACACTTCAGTTTGCTAGTTACAGTAAGACACAGARTAAGAAGGATCCCATTGCAAAATAAGACATTAGTCATAGAACAACTTATTAGCAKAGTGAGTTATTCAACAACGCTTCATAACAACAATGCTATCATTATTGACATAGAAACTTCATCACAGTTCTTCATCCCATAGGCCATCTGTTCATGTTAGACTGAAGTCAAAAATATCCTTTGAGTAAAATGACATATTTTATCCATTGACAGGAGCTTARTACACAACAAAATTCAAGTTGTGGTTCACACTAGCACTGCATTGAAGTCCTAGCACTGAAAAGAGGGCAAGTCTTGAAATCATTGTGCTGACAGATAAACAGAAAAACTGAAGAACATTGTTGTAATACATTCCAAGAAGAACTGATGTTCAGCTGTATAACCCACAACTGATTTTATTCTTGTGGTGGAATAGGCAGCCCAAGGTTTTGATCCTATTTTGGAACCTGCCAATATGCACCACTCCTGCACAAGCAAGTGAACCAAGCCCAGGATTACGAACATCATATGCAGAGACATGTGGAAGCACACGGCATGGCAYGTAGGAAGCACATGAAGATACCAGATGCAAGTCTGTGGGGATGAACGTCTCATTGGGCACAATGCAGGGGTTCACATGGGGATGTCCTCCACCAAGGAAACGGGTAAGGAGGTGACTCTTTCATGGAGCAAGTGGAGGCTTCTTATAGCTTTGCTACCAAATGTTGAGACTCAGCCTGAATCTGGCCGCAACCCACTACCCATGTCATCTCGGGTAACATCTCAAGACGCTGAGTGAAAATGCATGAAAGCACCATTGGTCTTTGCTAGAGAAAATTATCCATTGATTTCCCATGGTAAAGAGAAAAGTATTAATTTGAGGGCATTTGTCTATTTCATTGCAATGTAAGCTGAAATAATATTCTAGAACGGGTAACAATGTATTTCGTGCACCTGGACTGTTACTTGAGCTTTGAAAATATTTATTTTTGTTTTCTGGCTGAAAGAGAAATGGTATTTTAAAAATTCAAGACAATCTGGTGTGCAAAGATTTTCAGGGGAAAAAAAAGGAAAGAAAAAAAAGAGAAAAGAACAACAGAAACTCCTCCCAAATTTATCCTCAATGTATTGAAATATATTTTTTCATAAAGCATTACCTCCCGTAAATTTTACAAAAAACAGTGAAAAACATTTCAAATGACAACTCAGAGGAGTTCCAACTTCTGGAAACAGTACCAAGATTAGTTTAAACATGTCTAATTTTTCCTCCGTTTTTATCAAATTTCTCTTGAAGTCATAAACAATGAAGCAKCAATGAAGCATTCTTTTTGCCCATCTTTGTATATAATAGCATCAGTTGATGACGGCAAATATATCATATGTGTAGCCATCTCTATATACTTTTTTTTCCTGCTTGTTTATATGTTGTTATTCACTTCTCTCCCTTCTGTCCTAGTAATGATCTTGGGTTTCTGGTTTCAGCCAGACTCTGATGATGATCTGCTATTGTTAATACTGTTACCTCTTTCTGTTCTTGGTAAATTGATCTTAAGGCAATTTCTGGGTCATTTCTACTAAATATATTCTCTAGATTCCATTACTGGAGTTCATTGAATTCCAATAAATAGTCATCAACTTCACAGAGAAACCTCTAACRCCTTAGCATGATCTAAAAAGTAAAGATGAAGTTCTGGCCCTAAAAATACCTTATTTCTTTTTGGTTAAGTGCAGTACTTAAAGGTAAAGGAATTCTTGCTTGTTAATATAAACATAGACTTGGGCTTTATGGTAGTATTTATTTATGACTTCTTTATATCAAGGCTCTCTAAACTTCTCCTGTAATATACTCTGTCACAGTTTCACATAAAACCGTCTACCAGAAAGGACTGACATTAGTTATGAGAGAGAGAGGCAGCAGCTCTTTAGGCATATAACTACTGTGCCATTTTGATGTAATTCAGTTTAAATTTCAAACATTTCTATTTAACATAATCAAGTGGTATGAAATCTTCTTTTAAAATGGCAAGTATACAGTACTAGCTCAATTGGCACTTAGCAACGGTCCTTTTACAATATGCACAATAGCTTCCAGCAGGGAGTTTTTTGAGGACCATCCTTTGAGAGCACAAACTCACACATGTACAATCAGTAGACATCAAGGTTCTATCTCCAGCTCCCCTTGAGATGTTATTTAGCTAATGCACAAATGTTACAGATAAGCTGTTAGCCTGAAAAATAGAACAAGTAGTTGTGTGCAGGTACACATCTTTTTATTTTTTTTCATTCCAGCACATTTTCATATCATAATTTCATATAATATAACACCTAGAAAGGTGTAGCATGCGACTTTTACTCAATAGGTGGATTTCCACATTTAAATGTACTTCTACAACTAAGGGCCCTTTCTTGAATACTGYTTTATATAGCGGCCAATCACTACAGGATGGGTAAACAGCTACAGACATCGCTGGATATACTCTGATTAACATATTGCTGGAAGGAAAAGAACTCTATCACAGGCTGCCATCACCAGTAAATACTGCTATGAGCATAGCTGTTTTATTTCCAATGAAAAGAAAAGATCTGGCCATGCAGTTAACTTTCCTCGAGAGAAACAAATCCTGGCAAACAAGCCCGTTGTCTCAACTGTGAACCTCCCATACTTATTGGTTGTCTTCCAAAAACTGTGCTGAACCATATAATAAGTTCAAATTTCATTAAGCCCAGGAGCAGAGAGAGTTTCTAGAATGCTGCTAAAATCATGCCATAATGTTCTGAACCAGATGATTGCATTATAATCTCATTCCAGTTGGGATCTTCTTTTTCAAATAGAAGGCTTTTAAATCCAAGATAGGAACATAAGAGGGGCTCCAACACCAAAGTCTGCAATGCTATCACTAAATACAAGCTGAAAAGAGATGATGACATTGATATTATTACTATAATGGTCTCTTTGGATGTCAGATGTGACAATTGACTGTATGTGTGTATTATGTGTGTGTATGTGTATATATATACACATGTATATGTATATACTTATATGTATAAGAAATAACAGTCCTTAAGAGAATCATGGTCCTTAAGAAGAAACCTTCATGACAGACTGATGGACGRATTGAGCAATCCATTTTTATCCAGTCAAATATTTTGGACCTAACCACTGCAGATTAAAATACAGTAGAAGAAAGAGAGAGAAAAAAAAATATTTTTACAAAACATGAATGTATTTAATGTGAGAACTTCGTCATAAACTTGAGACAAGGAATTTACAGTACAAGAACTTTTCAAAAAGATGCTCTTCTTTCGTGCCTAGCCATAATATTCTCTGAAAAGCTTAGAAATCTATGAAAGCAGGACTAAATTCTGTTGTTTTATTTTAATGGTTCATCTTTTTATGGAAGTACTTTGATATGAATTAAACAAAATATCTAGTTGCACAGTTTCTATCTCTTCATTTTGAAATGATGTTTCAAACCTAAATGTGCTTTTGTTTATTAAAATGAATTTTTAAAAGAACTAGATTAATAGAAGAATTTAATGTCTTAGAATTCAGTACTTTGTTAAGCATGCGAAAGCCATTGAAATTTACATTGTCTTAGCTTAGGATCAAAGTAATACATTTTTCCTTAATTTTTCAACTCAGATAGTGAATCAGAGAATCAGTGATTTGCATGTCTCTGACTGTAAGTACTGTTACAGGCTTCGGTTGGATTAGGATCACAACCTTAATCCTGTCTATTAAAAGTGTCTGTATTCCAAATCTGTGTGATTTACCTGCTGTATAACAAAGTACATGACCTATATATTTTATTTCATTCATTTGGCATATTTTAAAAGATGACAATGGTTTAAAACCTTTYAGATTGACCCATTATAGCTATTCAGATATAGAAATGTCTGAATTTTTGCATAGCCATCTGGACGCCCATATCAAAACTCTGGATCCCCAAGCCCTGATTTCTGGTCTATAACTGGACTACACAACCAACATATAAGGCCCACAGCCATGTGGWTTCTATATGACTTTATTTAGAAGATTGATGAGAATCCAGCCACAAGAGCTTTGACAGTTGTTAGTGGCTCACTGGCCCCACCAGTTTGGGACTGGTTGTTTCTTCTTGTAGATATGTCATGTACGTAGGTACAGCAAAATGCAAGACTGACACTTTGTGGTGCACAAGATGAACATTGATTTTTAAATTCTATTAAGTCTGTTTTCTTTCAACCACTCCAGTTTCCTAGGCAAAGTGAAACTACTAAAGCTTGCTAGAGAGTTCACTAGCCCCCAGGTCCAATATTTGATTTTCATGGTTTGTCTTTGGGGTGTTCTAAAACACTTTTCTGCTCCAAAATCCAAAGTACAGGAGTCTACAAAATGGGTGACAAGTAGCAGATTGTCCTCCCCACTTCTTTTTTTTTTTTTTTTTTTTTAAGAGATTCATTTTATAATTTTAACCAGTTAAAAAAATATACCTAAAACTATCTTGAAACTAATTTTTGGCTATTATGCAGCTAGAAAAAGCCTTACTAATTTTAAACCATTAAAAAAATCATCTGGGCAGACAAACCTCCCTGCCAAGTTTTAGGTGGATAGGATCCAAAGTGGTTGAGTATAAAATATAAAAATTCAGTTCTTATGGTTGAAATGCCAGGCTACAGCATCAGSACCCTGATGCTATAACTTTTAAGAGGGCTAAGTGGTGTAATACTGTATATAATTATTTCACTCATAAGCAGAAAGGCCTATCACTCACAAGAAGGAGAGCTTTAAGTAAGTTATAAGGACTCTTTCTTCAGAAACATATGCCAATCGTATCACCTAAAAGATTGTGCTGTGTAGTTATATACAACCATTTTTCTGGGCTTGCAGCCTAGTGCAATATCTACACATTTTGGAAGTCGTTTGGTTTGCCTGAAGAGATTAGTAAATGCTTATTTGTTTACACAAAACCCATTATGGCAACAAAGGCTGGATAAAACTTATCTTCACCAATTCTTTTTTCCTTCTTTCTGTCTTTCTCTTGGTTATGTACAATATAGTACCTGGCAGGATACCAAGACCTAAAACTCAGCTTTCTCTGATGTTGTTGTACTAGCAGCTTAAACAGCAGTTTTCCTGCCAATTTAAACTTTTACTTTTTAATAAAGAATTTAAACCAGAAAAGTTAAACATTCCTTGGGTTTGCTTTTTAGTAGGAAGTAAGAGTTTGAATTGGCACTGTGATTGCTAAAACTCTTCTTTAAAATCTTATTGAACCAAAACTAGAAATTCTGTTTAAATCCTTGTAGTCATTTAATAGTATAAAATACCAAAAGAGCAATAAACAAAATAAAAGACCAAACAAATATATTACACAACTTGAATTTTGTAGAAACAAGTTCTTCTTTCATTTCTTATTTATTAATTTTAAGTAAAATCATTCAGGCCTAACTCATTAGAGAAATTCCTCCTTTGAAGGTGACCTCAAATCTTTCTCAAAATATACAGCAACATAAAGTATACATACAACATTTTATTTCTATACCTGCACCATCACATGAAGATTACTTCCAGTCTTTGAAATAACATTGCAAACTTGWGGGGTTTTCTGTATATTTTATGCTGAGACGCTCCAGAAGCTTTCCGTAGTTGCAATAGATCTCCAAGAACTGGCTCCACATACTGCTATTTGAAAAGAAAGAGCAGGTACAAGAGATCTTATGATGCCATGGGACAAAATACAAAGAAAGTTGCTTTTCTTCACCTCTCTTTCTACATGTACTCTGCATTATCTGGTGGTTTGTCTAGATCAAATAAAAAGACATAAATGTGGCAATAATACTGTATGCAACTGCTGTCTTAGAGCTGCTCTTCCATATTGCTTACAATTTTGTGACTTATTCTGAAGCTATTAAAAAAGCATGTTTTGATGTAAGGTGGCCTGATRCAAACAAAATACATATCCTATATATTACTCTAGCTAGTAAGTGGTTTGGCCTAATTATTAATGAGAGTAGATATCTAAGATCAAGATTATTTCATAGCACCAGAGATGTCGTATGGGAATAAGATAAATAAATATATGTTCCCAGAATCTGAACTGCCTGGCCTTCAACAGGAATTAGATGCTATAACACCTGAAGAATCTAGGTCATTGTAACTGTTCAGGGCTTAAATTTAAACATGTTTGCGTACTTAACTGCCCCTAATGATATTGTCATGCCAAAAGCATGAGTTTATTTTCAAAGGTGTTGAACTTTTACAGCTCTCATGTCTTTGTTTTTCAGGTGCTCTCTGCTTCAGAGAAGGAAGACTTGTTAACTCTTTCATCCCTTTTCCATCAGATGATGAACTGGGAATATGGTGATGATGAAATCATATATAGCTACAAATTATTTTTAGATCTTTTGAAGCAAAACTGCAGAACACCAAGAAATGTTATTAGGATATATTTACTTTTATAGAGTCTTTGAAATGGATGTATGATCTTCAATATTTTGCTAATGAAGATGTCTTTGTGTTGTCTATGGTCCCATGCTTTTTTTTTTTTTTGTAGACTTGTAGTATGTAAAATACTCTTGGGGAATCATTGTCATTCCCTGAAATTGCAACATAACTGCAGTAGCATCTATGTTAACCAAGATTATACTGCATTTGTATCTCAAAGTTTAGCCCTCATTGGAACTACTGCTTATAATCAACAACTCTCAGCTGCTGTGATTATCAGATATCATGAATATAGTTGTATGCAGGCTGATCATTATTTCCTGCATTATAAGTCATATCCAGTGTAGAAAAAGTAATTCTAATGGGTCTATCCGGTGCACTTTCTCTGGACAGATAATAGGTCCTTCTTCCTTCAGGTCCTTCTGCCTACCATGCTCTCAACTGCACAAAGTGACTTCTGTAGGGGAGAACATAGCAATTATRTTTCTTAGAAATGGACACACAAGGTTAAAGAATGAGTATAAAGACTCCAAAATACAATGATAGTTTTACAAAGCATGAGTCTATATTTAAATGGTGAGATCTGCTGGAATATTCCACCACATATTATCAGATATCTTTTAAGTATTGGTGAAGAAAGAACTTTTCTGCATGCATATATTACATATCCAGACATATGTAGCTACCCCACAGAGAAATATTTCTCTGCTTGAGTCATGCTCTGATATTTCTCTCTATACCTGTACCTGAAAAACAGCACAACACTGATCAATGTGAACTATGAACCCAATGCTCAAAATCAAAACAAACAGTGCGGGAATTAACTAAAATATTTGCTGAAGTAATTTTGTCAGATGAAACCAGGTAATATATATTACAGCTTCATACCACAATGGAGCAACTGTTGTATATTTGAGATCACTTTTGCTTCCCATGGGAAAGAAAATAAAATAAAATAGAGTTCATCACTGTGCAATGCACTGTGCAAAATGATATCCACAACCTTCCAAGGTCAGTATGTTTCTAAAATGTCTCCTCCCCTGAAATCTTCATATATATCTAGCACTGCTTGAAGTTCTGATGTTGACAAAGAAAACAGGGTTCAGGTATCATTTGAGAGGTTCATGTCCCTTCATCTGTATCCTTTTTCTTTCTGACTTGTACTGACAATTTTGTTAGCTTGGCTGCTCCTTCCTTAAGCCATGGGAAAAATGAGCTTAGCCAACCTTTTGCTCAGTGTGGTTTGTTCCCTCTTCCTTTTTCATGCTGGCTCAGCTTTTCTGACTGATTAAACAAGTTCAAGTGTTAAATAAGTTCACTGCCATTAGTCCCTCATAAATCTGCAGGGAAAGGAAGAGGAGGGACAAGAAGGTGGTAAACCAGCCACAAATGCTGTTGTCCAAAGTTACTCATCCACGGTACAGGTGGCCTRTGCAATGGATGTCTTTGTGTTTCCTCATGCAAATAGTTTGGTAGCCCATGATTAAATCCTGAGTGCAGACACATGCCTCCAGACAGAGACATTTGCTTGGTTTATGGGATATGGGGAAAAAAGAAGAATATAAATTTAAGAACATATTAGATATTTCTGAAATACTTGATGGTACATATACTGTGTGTTTAGTGCATGCAGTATGTCTCATAGTATCCATGCATGGATATTTACTTTCATTATTTATCGACCAGTTACAACATCATACCCACTTCCAGGCATCAAGAATAAACCTATATTTCACAGCTGTTTTTATAACTGATAGTAAATCTCATAGATGGTGTGAGKACTGTGAAAGTTATCTGACCTTGAGCGAGAAGAAAAGCCGGCAGGGAGATTTCTATCTCAGGAAGCATCAGGGCGTGTCTGAAAATGTTTGCTTATTTGCAGACAGAGAACATTTGGATTTCTAGGTTCCTTTTTAAAACAAAATAACATGCAAGCCTAAACCTATAACCTCCAAGCCAGAAATATCATTCTTTTTCGTAGTGGGCAGAGCAAAGCGTGGGGCTGGCAGTTTGGGGGAAAAAGGTTTAGCATGGTTCTCCAAGAAATGTACGCATCAATGTTAAACATGTCAGTATTGTGCTYGGTAGCTTGACCTTCATACAGTTATGCTACACAAAAAAGTTGCACAGGATTCTTCTTCTCTTGTGCTGTAAGGAGCCAGAAGCCTCTTGCAGTAAAAGAGAAGGCAATTAGGAGTACTAGAGTCCGACAGATGCTAAAGTTGCAAGAAACCGCCAAGATCATCTATGATATTCACCCCACACAAAACTCAGAGGCTTTTCCAGAGACTGTTTATATGGTATCAATTCATAATTATGGAAACTAGAGCAATATAAATATTTTTAATTAGCTCTGGAATGACAGCTCTCTATGGTAGTCAGACACTATGTGTAATAGTTAAAAATATATATAGTTAAAAGAAATATATAAATAGTTAAAAATATATATAACATTCTATAGTTACACATATATAATGGCCTGTAAACAGGCCATCCATGGCTCTTAAAGCAAAGTTCATGGCATGACTATGTACTTAGATTCCCTTTCTCCCAAAATAGCATGATAGTTCAGATGGCACAGACCCTGTATTTGCAAAGCAGTCTCCTGTGCATTGTGTGAGGGGGATGGCTCACCATGGAGTGCACAAGCAGAAGAGCCTGTGAAGGSCCAGAATGTCGGCTGATGCTGCAGCCCTCGTTGCCTTTCTAGCATGAATCTAGCAGGTTTGATAAACAGCTGATTGTATACTTTTTAAAAAACTTTAAGTTTGGCCGTTTTAAAGGAACAGTCTGAGTATAAAGGGGAGCTTTGAACCAATGATGTCTACTGCATTTATTTTGTGAGTAAAATTATAAAACAACGGAGTATTATAGTTTCAACTCTTCTTATTATCCTGGAATAGTTTCTTGTACGGTTAAACTTGTGGGTCTGTCTGTGTGTATAGGAAGCTTACTTGGAAATAGTGTTAAGGTGGGGGATTTCTGGATAATATCTGCTGTGAGACAAATTTCTCTAATCACTGGCTTTTAAGTGCTGGTCAGAGCTTGGTTAGAAATAGAGTCATTTGAAGAAAAAAACACAAATGTTGCAGTATTCTGTGCTTGTACTAGGAAAGTTTTGAGGCTCTAGCGGGATATTTTGGTATAATCTTCTGTGGGTATTGGATACAAAGTGTTACCAGTATATTTTCCATTCKTTCTTAGCAAACAATTCTATCCTTGAGAGTTTATGAAATTTATTATGCTGCATCAGAATAAGAGCCATCTAGTCCAGAATCTTGCCTCTGAAATTAACTAGAACAAATATTTATAGAAAAATATTTAAGAACAAGAAGTGGATAAAATGATGATGATTTTGGAAACTTGCCCCGTCTGGCAACTTATAGATTGGGGATTTTCTGATTGGAAGGTAGTAGGTACACCAATATGTTTAATAGACCTCATAGCTCTTCCTCTCATTAATCTATTTGATCATTTCCTTATGAGTCTGTTATAGTTTTGGCGTTCACAACATCCTGCCAAAATGAGTTCCATGATTTTATTTTACATTAAATGAAAGAGCATTTAATTTGTTCCATTAAACTAGACTTGATCTTTTCACTTTTGTTATGAACTGTAGTCAAGACTCATTCCGTATCCTCATTCTCCATTCTGTTGATAACATGGAGCATTTCCGTTTGCTACAATTTCTCTTTTCCTCGTTTGGTCTGTCACTCTTCATACTGAATTCTTTCCATATCAATGGTTATCATTTTGACCATCTTCGTGCCTTTCTTTTTGTTCTGTTTTAGCCTGTTTGGGACAGAATGCTCAGAACTGCAAGTAGTGAGTGAACTAACCCTATAGTTATGCAGTGGCATAAACAGAGTATTTTCTGCAGTTCATGAAAAAGGGCAAGGCACTGATTTGCCCATTATAAGAATAAAAAAATAATAACCCCCCCCCTAAACAACAGATAGAAAAACTTATGGCAAATTCTACTTCCCAAATAATAAGTCAAAAACCTTATTACCAAGAATATATATCTGTTAAAATATGAAGCCACTAAAAGTGGTATGCAATTCTGTAGTGAGTACATAGGAAAACTGTGATATAAAAGCGCAAATATTTCTAAGATTACACAACTTCAAGTATATTTCTCAAAATTTCCGTAAGAAAAACAGAGATTCTTGCGCCAAATCTTTATATTCATCTTCCGCCTGTTTCAATATTTGATGTTAACAGTAAATTATGGGAGCTGCAAGTGTCCAACTTCTGGAAAAACTGGCTTTTAGAATTTGACTCTGAAATAGTAAAGTCAGCTAATTACTGACTTTAAAAAAAAAGTTTTAAGAATATAATGGTAACCATGTGGTCCTATGTACTTATCTCACTTCATTGTTGCTATATCCCACTGTTCAGCAATAGCAGCTCAAACCTGAAACCGTGCTTGCAAGCCTAAACCCCCAAATGCTCTCCTTCTGTAAAAGAAATTTAGCAATAAACTGAATCTTCCAAGATATCAAAATACAAATGAGCAAGGGGAATATTCTTCCTAGTAATCATAAAGAATGTTTTACATATGATATCCAGGCTTAAAAAGCATGGTGCAGAGGAAACTGTGTCCAAAGATTTCTACATGTCATGCCAGTGACTTCACTATTCACCAGAGCTGTCTTCTTGTGCTTGCTCTGATGTCAGAAGAGCCTCTGGATGTCCGACCTTACTTGTATATATAGCTCAAGGCTATCTGTACTGTTCTTTTCCTCACTCTTTATCCCCAATGCTAAAACTAACTTCAACCATAAAATGAAATATTTTGATATATGACAGAAAGGTTAGTTAGGGAAGCTGGATACTAAATTTTTCAGTAGAATCTTTATCCTTTGATTATGTAGTTGGCTGAGCAGAGGCATTCTGATTCATTCTGTTCCAGTTTAATTCCCCTTTGCAACTGACCCAAAAGTTGACCCATTTTTATGCTTTGTATCCCCAGGAAAACAAAAAATGTAGTGATACTTGTTAATCATGGCAATTCATACTTCATGTTTTAAGCTTCTGGCTTAGCATACACATAAAAATAGAATAAAAGTTATGCAAATATATAAAGGCTTCTCCTATTCTCTTTCTGAATCCCAGTGTTAAAATTATCTCACCGATAATATAAACTAACTTGGTCATTTTTATAATAAAGAAAATATGCACTGTATTTTGGTACTTTGTAGCTAGCTACATAGCATAGTTTAAAATATAGTTTCATTTTAATAATGTGGTTGAATACAGAGCTTTAGAACAGTGCCTTAAGTGGCCTGCTTCTGTATGCAAGTTTTGGTCTTTCTTTTGTTTTGAGGTTATATATCATAAAGTCTCCTTTGTTTTACACACATTTACTGTTCTTATTCAAGCAGCTAAAACAAAAGGAATGGATAACTTACCACTATGCCTTTTATAATCTCTAAACTGCCTGTTACTATCATCATGAAACTGAAATCAGTCTTTGCAAATTGTCCTAAGTTCTAGATGTAAATACACTTTGAAAATCAATGCTAATGCAGAGATAATTTCATGCTGTACACCCTTGTTTCAATAATTAATGTCCTTGACCAAAGCCTGGAGCTCTAAACATATCTTTAAACTTTTCTTGGTTTGAAATAAGTCTTCTGAATTTGAGGAGTAGATCAGTTTCTAAAATGTGTGTCTATGACAGCAAAGAAAGAAAAAAAAAGAAGGTAAGAGAAAGAGAGAAATTAATTTAAAAGAGAGTCTGCCTTGGCAACAATTTCATATAATGTTGTTAGAAGAGTTTGCTATATACCAAAATAGTCAGTGAGATTACTCACATTATAAACTTTCCTGACTATAACTGATAGCAAATTTTGGTATTTTTCATAATCCCACTATCACAGAAAGCCATAATCCCAGGTTTGACTTTGTCACTTCTAAGTGTTGTATTCCTCAATACCCTGGAACAGATCAATCACCCTGGTAATTAAACAGCAGATTGAAAGGGCAAATTTCCCTACATGTTTCCAAATACAGGCTAAAATGATCAAAAACTCCACTTAAACATTACTGCTTCATTCCCTAAGGATGTTCCCTAAGGGTATCTCTTAGTTTTTCCCTGTATGACAACAGAATGGAAAAAAAGAGAATGCATACTGAGTTTCCATGCATCACTTCTCCTATTCTCCACTCCCCCGCTTCCTGATTCCTCACAAGCAGATCCGTCTTTTCCCTATCTGTACCCTCCTAAGTCTTATGCATCTGAACCAAAAATATATATATTCATTGTGCTGTTTATACTAGACTCTCTCTAAATCTGCAGAGCTCAGGCACCCCTACTGTGTCTTCGTAGGACAGCTATGGTCAGAGAAAACAAGTGCATTTGATAGGGTAATAAAGTCTTCTTCTTATTGGACACATGATTAAAAAGACATGGCTACCTAAGGTTTAAAATTTGAACTTTAAATTTGCATTTGTATGTATGTATGTATTTGTGTGAATTATGTAATGAGAGAATAAGTTCTGTATTGACCACTGGATGTATAGAATGTCTTTGCTAGCTGCTTTCTTTTTAGTGAATATTGTTGCTTACCACAGGGATTGCAAAATATGTTCACATGGTTCTTCCATATAAAGAACACAAACCCCAACAAGTCTGTTTGCTTGGTTTATTTTTGTTYATTTGATTTACCAAAGCAGAGACAACATCATGTTTTCTGTTTCAGAGGAACTGAGTGAGGCTCTGACCACGTAGCTCAGGTACGATGGCTGGCCCTACTTTGGAGTCTCTGCTACTTTGCCACACAATTTCTCACATACTATATGTTTTGAGCAGTTCCAAGAATGTGACTTTGTCAGCACGTACTATAAAGCTAGTAAAGGAATGAGGGGGATCCATCTGCATTTTTCATTTACGACTGATTTAATTTCTTTGTCTTTGTGCAGTTAGATTCTGCACAAAGGTCTGTCCTTGTTTCCACCAGAGATACTCTAGGTGTAGAAGTACACCTAGTGGTATCACGTCAATAAGCACTAYGGTGCAAAACTACTCAATCATTAGATGGGACATGTGGCAGTGAAGATATTTTAGCTTTTACATTTTTTATCACACTGGGGCTATTTTTTTCATTCTTTCCCACTCTTATTATTAACCTTTTTATAGAAAATTGGCTTACCAAGAATTTATGAATTAGTAAGTCTATTATAATGATGAATGGTAATTACCATTTAAATCTTGAGTCATTCATCAGCTTGTTCGCCATATGTCAGGTGATACAAGAGTGCATGAATACTTGTCTGGTGAGTATTTCTTAACTGATTGTTATATTTGCCTGAACTTTAGACCTGTATGCCAAATACAGGCTGAACAAAAATGAAAATGATAGGGAAAAAAAAAAATTACAGGTAAAGTGAGGGGAGGGGGAGTGACAATGCACTAAGAGRCAGTGCTGGTAGTAACACTTATTTGTATAAGTATTAGACAACTGCTAGTATTTTTGTTTAATTTAGCCTATGTTTATTCTTCCAAAAGAATTAGAAAGAATTCCTTCTTATTCATGGCTTTAGAGAAATGCAGAAGAGCCTCCTACAACAAGTGAGATTCTTACTTAAGGTTATTAGGTAGGAAATTATTTCGTATATATATATATATACACACACATATGTGTATACATATATATATATATATATATATATATATATATATAAAGAACCTAGCAGTCTGCTAAGTTAGTCTGGTGTAGCCTCAAATGTCTTGATTGGGAATTATTGCCTTCCCTGGATACCTCTTTAGGAGCGGCAATGGCTCCTGTCAGGCTCCCAGACAACTGGTGCCACCAGGACCCAGACAGCATTTTGGTTGATTTTAATGGTAACCTTCCTTATCAKTCACTAGTTGAGGGGGTAAAAATGTGAGAAAAGGCAAAACACTTGAGCTGTCCCACACCCTCAAAGTCAAGCCTGGAGGTCTCTTAATGGGATACTGGGACAGAGATGGGGGCAGCTTTACCTCACCTGTCATCCTGATTGGAGTAAATATAAGATTTCTGCCTCCAAGTTCTCAGTTCCACTCCTCTCAAAGCACAAGACAATAAAAAACCCTCTGCCGGATTTGCCACAGAAAATCTCCTTTTTAGGTTTGCGTAAAATTATTGTAACAGGAATGGGTGCACATTATGTGCCAAGTGATAAAGACTCTGAGGGAAAAGTTAGCATTAATGATTACAACTTTGACTATTTCTTTTCGTTTTGACGTACTGTATCTCTCGCAGGTTTAACAGCTCATAAACTGAAGCCAACTTTCTGAATGATCATTTAATTTTTGAAATGTAACCATAGACYAGGAAGAAAATACTAAGATATTAATCCTGGCAGCAGACAGCAAATGCTAGACCCAGAAGCTTAATGGTGCTGAGCTGAATGGAACATAACAAGTCTGCTCTCCYAACAAAATACAGTCTCTGTCTGTGTGTGGGTTAGGACTGTTCTCTCAGTATAAGCATCTGAACATGGCGAACATAAAGTAACAGTTAAATAGAGTAATGTTGCATAGCTAAACTGCAGGGATTTTGTTCAGCTATCTAGCTGAGAATAAAACCTAAGAATATTGTTGTAATTAAAAGTCTGGTGGTCTATCAATGCCCTGTTTTCTTCGTCACGCTAAAGCTGTGGTTCTGCATTTTTTTATTATTGCCTTAACTTCTGAAAGAAATAAAGTTCTGTAGCACAGTTCCAAAATTATGTATGTGAAGAAAAGGGCTGTTGGAGTTTGAAAGGAAAAAAAAAAAAAAAGGAATTTCCCGTTGGATCCTCTCAGTGCTGGATCAAACCAAACCCGTGACTAACACATGAAAATCTTTCAAACATTTAACTACACAGATTTGGAAAGGTGACCCCAGAGGTAAAATTCACTGCCAGTCTATATCTCACAGTGAGTGGCTTTGTGCAATTCTTTATTCAGGGCAGTGGCTGAAAAGTCTGAAACAATATTTAAGTAGAATCAGGTGCTGTACTTTTAAATTAGAGATGTTTTTTCTCTTTACTAATGTAATTTATTAGATATTAAAATATATATATATATTTTGCATAAGATGATCTGGGTTCAGTGAACCTGACAGATGGTCAGCAGATGGAAGCCAAAGGGCAAAGGTCAGTGTCAAAGTAAATTTGGCACCTTAGAGGAAGAAAAATAAAAAGGGATACGTTGGAAAAATTTCCTTAGGAGCAGTTCTGAATAAAAATAATGACAAAAAACTAATATAGGAAGTCCATAGGAAAAAGGTTGTGGCCATCAATTTCAGCAGTAGACTTGCAGAATAAACCATTACTAAGATATAAGATATGAGAATTTTCCTCTTTTTGTATTCTGTAAAATTTAATCAGTCTATACGATAGGGTTTTCTTTTGGTGGCTCATAAGTCATTACCAATGCTTTTGGATGTCTGCAAAAGCCATCCACCATTCAGCAGGTAATGAGCCACAAATCTGGCAAAGATAACATTTCTGTTTCTGATTGAGAAAAAAAGCATAGTGTAGTAATCAGGTGAGTGCTCTTTCAAGGAAAACACTAAAAATAAAAGTCCTGAATGGTGGCAGATACTGTATCCCTGGATCAGGCAAAAGAGCAAAGATTCCCATTGACGCCTCCCACCGGAGGCCCCAATATTCCTAAGGCCGCCTCTGTATGTCAGCATGTGAAGTTGATCTTTCCCAGCTGACGCTAGACTGAAATTTCTTGGAAGCAGCTGGGGTGGAGATGTGCCAGACAACCTTAAAAAATAAATCAGTTACAAGTGAACCAGGGCAACCCCCAAGGCCCAGAGGTAGGGCGGGTGTTTTGCTACATGCATTACTAATTAACTGTGAAAAGTTTTGAGCGGTCCCAAATTTTTTTGTGAGTACCAGCTACCTTTTATAAAAAAAGCCATAAAAGGAAGGTAGAAAACACTGTTCCAATAACTGAAATTAAACATACCAGAGTTTGGGGCGGGGGTGGGGGAAACAGTTTAGTTCTTATTTTATTTTTAACTTAATGTGATGCTTCATGTCAGACATAGAGTTCCTTATCATAACTCATATAGCATAACCCAGAATGATGCAACATTTTTATAATGATTTTTATTTTTTTTTCCTACCACTCCCCAATAATTTTTTCCAGRCAAAAATTACTTCAGCCTGCACAAAGCCCTTGGACCCTCTCCTAACTAGCCAAAACTTAACCTGCAATTAGGAGTTTTGAATCACTAAGAAAAATAGGTACTCTTTGCTCTACCTTGAGGTTCACATTACAGTAGGGAGTGAATATTCCAGATCCAGCACATTCTTAGTTCAGGAGCCTCAAGGGAGCATGGGAATTGTACTAGAACAGCTTGATTTTGGCTAACAGAAGAAAAATAATCATAATTTTCATATTTATKTAAGCAGTTTGAGAGACTGCAGGAGCCTTAAACAAGTTTTATCAATAATAAACAAACGAATTGTAATGTTTTCTAATATCTAAAATCCATGAAGGTCGGGCTGCACCCTTCCATTATGGCCTTTCCAAACAATGTATGTTTTGCTGGCCTTTCCAAAAAACACTTTTCTAGTGAAAAATATRCTCTATTTACACCATTTTATGTATGTAATAGCTGTTATCCAAAAACTTTATAGTATATGGCATAAAGAATGGAGATTTCTACAGTTAGTTTTCTCTGCTAGAAGCAACCATCTCTTGTTCCATGAGGACAGAGTCCCTTGATTAAGGCGAGGCAAAATTTCAATTTTTTGCTGTTCTTCCTAGCTTAGATGAGCACGACACACAGATCATTATAGCTCACGTTTATATCTGAGATGATAAAGAGTAGAGACATCTGAACACTGAACCTCTGAATTTCGCTGTGACTTGGACTAGCCACCAACTTTTCTGTGCCTCAATGTGCCCAGCCAGCCGAGCAAAAGCAGGACTGAGTAGACACATTTTGTGACTGGTAGAGAATAATTGACTAAGCCAGGCTGAATTGGTGGCCTGGTACTCTTTAATACACTTGAGCTGTGTTTGCAGAGGCTTGCTATGTCCAGAGGCATGGGTTTTAAGTCACCTTTTCTTCTCACTAGGATCCTCATGAGAGTCCAAACGTTTGTCTRCTGTACTTCTACTTCCTCCAAGCCTTGAGGGGAACTGAGTGAGCAGCTGACAGTAATCCCAGAATGAGCAGTTTCAGCCATATCCTTCTATTTGTAGCTATACTATTTGTGCCAGAGAGTGTCTTGATGAAGATATTATGCGTGATGCACAGTAGCTGAATCAGAAAAAAAGGTTTAAGACCCTTGACCTAGACTAACACTATATTTTAACGAACCATATACCTTCCCTAAAAAGCTTATCTGTGTCCCAGGTAATGAAGGAATATATGTGTGTATATAATTGTATTGTATGTGTATAGTATGTTTTTGCTTTATACTTTTAATAACAACAAAAAAAAAAAAAACCAAAAAATAAGTGAAAACCAGATGCTGAATACTAGTTCAACTTTCTTGAACAAGTAGATGAAAAATGGTTGAAATAAAATTTGAAAAATTATTAGGTTAGAGTAAGATTCAGTCCAGAGGAACTATAGACTAAGTCAGGCCTAAAGGAGATTTTTCTTTGTCATATTTCTTGCTGATAACTGCAGAAGAAGAATCAGGTTTAGATGGATTTTTAAAATCTTTCTCCTCTTTTTTTTCCATATATGTTGCCAAAGATCAGAATATTTATTAAGGAGCAAATGTAAATGTGATCTTTTTTCTTTAGTGAGAACTAACTGATTTCCTTCTTTTCCCAATAATTGAAGTAGACCATTAGTGTGTCTTAAGGATCCATTCAGTTACCTAGCAGTTTATGTACAGTGCAGAGTCTATGTACCAAATACATTGGTAGAAAACAGAGTGCAAGTAAAATCTGTAGAGTTATTCCTTTATTGTAAATTAGATCAGAACCAAACCCTCACAGCTTCCAGTTTCATTTTAAATTAAAGAGATATTTCAGAAAAAAAAAAAAAAAAAAAAAAAAAAAAAAAGAAGGGAGAAATATTCACATCCATGATTTTCTGGAATTCCTACAATGAATGTAAACAGAAGCAGGTGGATTTGAAAGGGAAAGGAGAAATGTATCTTCCAAATTAATATGATGTACAATGCCTTGACCTACCAACCACACCATCTCTAACAGCAGGATTTAAATTGCAGAATTGACATGGCCAGTTTCTAGACCTTGACTTTTCCTGGTAAGGAGATCCCTGATATGGAGGGGACTGTTACTAAGATTCTGTAGTTATCCTCTGCACTGAATGAAAAAAATATTCATGCCTTTAGGGGTTGTGGGTCCTTGCTGTGATTTACATAACTTACTGTGAGCAGGCATGGCAGACACCAATTATAGAGAACTTTGGAACTGCTCTACCTGTAGCTCCCAGTGGAAGCCATGTTTCTGTTGTATTAAATCTGTACAGAAATGACAATGGGGGGAAAGGAAAAAAAAAATAAATGGTGCTGTGAACGTTATAAGTAAACCTTTGGGAACAACAATATATGTACTGTGGTGCAACTGATAATGCAGTTTTGCTCAGCATTTCAGAGAACATCCAAACCAACGCAAAAAAAAAAAAGAAAAAAATATCTAAAGCAGAGAGAGAGCAGCTGTATTGTCGATTTGCCTTTCCCAGCCACCGCAGTTTTGTCAGGCAATAATCTAGGCAGCTGAAACAATTTCTGGTATATGTTTGTTTTGGAAAGGAAATATGGCCAGGTAAAAAGAATAATACATTTACCAAAGTGTCATCATATACAGTRCAGCAAAGAAATTCTGAATGTCAGCTTGCATCTAAAATTGCTGAATACTAATTCAAAAGCTTTAGGAGTTAGTTGAATTAATATTAACTATGAAAGTCTCTGAGAAATCCAGCCTACTGAGCAGTTGAACACCTCCTCCACAGCCTGAGCATTAGCTGGCGTCCAGGTGGGACCTGCTGCCACCTCCACAGGAGAGGAGAGAGATCTGGAGGCACATTTCCTCCCCCTCGTACCCATGGACTGGCACAGCACTGGAAGCTTTCACTACTGTAGTACAGGTGTGCTCTGCCCATGGTTCAGCACAATCTCCTTTCACTGCTTTGGGACTTCTTCATATGGCTCCTGTGACTGTACTGGGAGGGAAGAGGTGGCCATTGCTCTCCATGTGGACAGGTTTGTCCACAATATGTTTTTAAAATGCACTTCAAGATGATAAGATTTAAAAAAAGAGAGAAAGGGAAAGTCAAGCCTTCTGTCTTAGCTAGTGCTGCTGCAATGCAGCTAGTGGAAAAAAAACAAAGGTGGAGAAGTGAAAGGAAAGGAACACTGTTCTGATATCCCATAGCTATAGATATGGGGCCATGGCTGAGACCATTCTGAAACTCGACAGGAGAGGAAATGCTCTGTGATGCTTTGGTTACATTTAAGTAGTTAACATTCCTGGCTGCTTAGGTTGGCTTTTATACTTAATTAACCTGTATCTAACAGATTAGATTATTATGCTAAAATATTAGAATTTTCTGTATATCTATGTTGTCCAAAGCTTTAATTTTCTTCTTTTCTCTGTTGTTCATTTAATAGTACACTGTTGACATCTGGAACTTGGCAAAATTACTTCCACCTTTGGAAAATTTGGATAATGTTTATTCTTTACAATAAAAGCAGACCTTAAACACATCCCAAATTTACCTGACTTACTTAAATTTATAGTCTGAATCATTGTGAAAGTTGGAAATTAGAACTTGAGACCTGCCACTCAGTTCCTTTGCTCTTCTTTAGGACTTAACTTGCTCTTTTTGGTGAACCAGCCTGTGCCATGTAATAGTCAATAATCGTGTTACCCAAAGTAAAGGTAAATTCTCTTGCCTCTCCTACATGAATCTCTGATCCTGTCTGGAGTATATTATCTGCAGAAATAGTGCTGCTCCCTAAGTTTTCAGTTTGATTGAGTCACATATGTTGAATTCCAAATATTTTGAGCAGTCTTATTTTTGTCTTTCTTAAGTTAGAGAAATGAGACTCTACATCTTCCTATGCACAATAGGGCAAATGCTATATGGAAGGCAAAAAGCACAGTGATAAAATCAAGAGGGCTGACACTTGAATTAACTTCTCTCAAATTCTTTTRAATTAGGCAAAAATATGTGTAGCTGGTTGCTCAATAAAAGAAATGAATGAAAAGAAAAGAAATGAGTATTTGCCCTTGAGCCTTGACAAAAAAACAGAGCAAGGACTTTTGTGATGACTGAAACTTTGCCTGGACTGACCTGTACGAGTGAAYTGATGTAGCCAGGAGTCATAATCTTCCAGCATCTAGACAAGGATTTTGGTCTCTTGTTCCGTTCTGTGGAGACCAGAGAGGGGCAGAGAGGCTTCTGCACATCTAGGTCATAGCTTGACATGGCATCAGAGGGCTGTCCATATACATCAATTCAGATTTGCCCTGCAATGATAGAGATAAAAGTAAACTTTGATACTTTTTGATATCTTTTTGATATCTTTGATATAGTATATAGTATTTTTCAACATTGTGTAAGTCATTAAAAACTCTCAAGGTGTAAGTGGAAGCAAAACGGTAGAAACAAGTAGATAGTGGATAAATTATGTTTCTCCAGTGCCCCATTAGTGCACCAAGCCCCTCCACCCCTCCAATTCATGGACTTAGCTAGTTCACAGGATGGGTGAAGCAAATAATCATTCATTTTTCAGTCACTGTTTCCCTCTGCCCCACTCTGTGCTTTATCCTCCAGGAACAGGCAGAAACAAAAAACCCAAGGGGAAAAGTGTCATTTTCATCACATTCCCAGAAAGGATGGGTTCTGGAAAATTTGTAAAGGAGCTCACTTCAAATGTCTTCGCATGTCCTAGCTTACATAATTTGGGTTGCTGTTTTCTAATAATGAATTTTTGAAGATATTTTTCATCTACTAACATTCTCAATAAAAGCAATAATTATTTCAATTTTTACTAATATGTACTGTATACATTGTATATTAGGAGTTATCTCATAAATGAAAAAAAGGACAGTGAGTTTTGAATAACTAGGCATATTCAATTTAAAAATATGCTTAATTAAAAAAATTAGATATCTTTTTGTAAGTTTTACATGTTTTAGTTTTTCACCTGTTTCAAACACTACCTTCTATTTATGAACAAGTAGAAGGGATCTTTGAGCATATCAGATTCTAGAAAAACTGGAAGAAAATAATTTTATAGAGTGTTTTTGCATATGTTATTAAGATTCAAGTCTTGATTTCTTCTCCTTCTAAACAGTGTCCCAAAGACCTGTGGTATTTTCTGTGTTAAGTGCTGGGTTCAAGAGATTAAGGGCAATGACTGGCATCTAGTTCACTTTTATTTCCATTTCAGTGCAACCTCACATCGCTATACATCTGTTTTGTTGATTCAGAAGAGCACTTGAGATGCTTTACAGTTGATTTTGACAAGTGCTACAATTTGATATGGGTAGATAATTCTTGCTGAGATGATTTCAAAAGTACAGAAATTATAATTTTGAGTAGATATTACCTTTCTTTATGATCAGAATTTTCATGTAATATACTGTGCACTTAAGCTTCTTAATCACATTTTCCTTTTTTAAACATTACATTCTTTCCATCCAATCTAGTAAAGTATCACAAATTAAAATATTGTTCTAAATATATCTTTTTTTTTTTCCATCCTCTGTGGACAGCTCAGCTCATGTAAAATCCACTGAAAAAAATCCCCACTCCTAACTGTCTCCCCAAAACTATCTGGTTTTGGATGTAATTAAGAAGCGAGACAGAATAGACTATATGGTAGGGCTGATTAATGCACACCTCGGGTGCATTTCACCTCATGCTTCCAGCATATTTGAGGTGTGGATTAATCAGTGTAACTGCTTAGCTCAAAGTGTCTTAGTGTGATTATAAAATAGACATTTTCTAAAAAACAAAATTCCACTAAAAAAACATATTCCTATGCTATATAGAATATCACATACTAAGATGGAATTTAGAAAAAAAAAAACCCAGACTCAAACACAATACAATTATTTTGCTAAAATATTTTATGGGGTGATGTAAAAGTGCTCTGTCCTCTCTGAGATATATTCTCCTCCAGCCACATTGCTGAGACTTCATCTTGGCATGCACTGGAAAGTCAAATCAACTGTCATTCTTCATTCCTTGCTTTTTTCCCCATCTCTTGATCCTTTACCCCTTTTTTTTTTTTTTTTTTTTTTTTGTATATTTATTGTCCTGTCCTATGCATTTCTCCCTTGATGCCAATATTTGCCAGGAGTGGGTTTGCCTTCTATTTTTCCAGTAGTCCCCAGGTGCTGTTTAGCACACAAATTCATGGATTAACTCCAGATTTTCACTGGTGTAACTGACAGCTTAAGTAGTCTAATTTGAAGACTTTCAACAAAAGCCTGGTTTGATATTTTGAAAATGCATGGCATAAGATGAGGCAAAGGAGTCCTCAAATTTCAGAAGGGACACCCATCATAAATTCAACTTCCTCTAGAGTAGAACTGCTCAATTTATACACAAAAAAAATGCGTGCTTTTGCAAAGAACATTGTGAGAAAGTATTCTGAGAAATTGTAATGCTCTACATCAGGATTCCCTAACAACTTATTCTACAGATATACACAAGAAAGTTAAAGCTTCGGCTTTGCACCTGCATGCATCTCCCCTGGAGGCCTGTTCCAAAAGTCTATAGAAATCAATGGAATGGGTCCCATTAAGTTCAGCCTATTTTGGCCATCAGAGAGTGAACATTGTGCCAACAGTTGCATTGATTTTCAGAGGGCTGCACTGCTAGGGGAGGAGAGAAGCTTTTCCTGCTTCATACAAGGGCTTGATGAGCAGAGCCCAAGGATCTCTAGCAATTGCCTGTGGCTCCTTGAACTTCAGTGGATGGCTGGCCCTAGCTTCTTCATAGTCTCAATCTCCTCTGTCCCTTTGAAAAGAGAATTTGGCTGGAAGTCTCTGAGTTTATACTAGTGGAGTTTCTAGAGACAGATTTTTTTTTTTTTTTAATTTTCTCTCAAGAGAAGTGAATATAGCCTAGAGTTTTTAAAATACCATTGGAAACGAAAAGCTGCTCAGTTGTGGGGGAGTGTGAAGGGTCCCCAAGGACTGAACAGACTAGCAAAGGGGAGAGAAGTGTCTGGAGTAGTGATGGAGGGAGAACGAAACAAGCAACAAAAATAACAAAGTAGGGCTGAGGCTAATATACAGGAGGGAGCAGAGGGAATTTAGAGAGCAGAGGGGGAGAAGAGTATGTCCAAAAAAGGAGAAGATGATTAGAACAGGAGACGGGAGGGGTGGGGATGGGAATTCTAAAAAGCTCAGCTTCCCATCAAACACAAAAAAATGAGGGTCTGAAATGGCAGAATCCACTCAAGGGACTACTCCTTACTGACGCAAGCAGACACGCTGAAGTCAGTTATTCATTTAAGGGCTGCAGGAATGAGCCCTGTATGCACAAAAGGATTTTAGATCCACATTCAATGCATTATTTCAGCAATTGCTGGGCTGAACTGCCATGTGGCACCTGATTCTGCCTTCACTCACCTTGCTGTGATGAGGTTACTTGCATTTGCAACACACATGTGTGCTTTCTATGGCATGTTTTGCTGGCCAGAGGACTTAAAAGAATTCAGATATGTATATACATATGTTTTTAAATCTACTAGCAGACATAGACCTCTTCTTCTAAAAGACGCATGTGAACACTTCTGTCCAACTTACATTTGTCTAAACTGTGAAGTCTGAGAGCTGAAATCTGTAATAATATTTTTAGTGACAGCAAAATATAGGCCTCAACATTATATTCTTTAAATTTGCTTTTCAGTTTTGCTTATACTGCTAGACTTAAATACTAGTAAAGTCTAGTTGCACAGTTAAAAAGTTAATTTTGGAATTTAATTTTTATCTTTGCCTGTGTGAAGTGCTTGATCTACAATCCTTACTGAAATGAAAAGTCTTTGTTCGAGTCAATAGTTGCATTATGGAGTCATTCACGTTAGGAATGGCTGAAGAAATAACTGTTTATGCAGAATCTATCCTATGAGCAGGAAAGAAAAAGTAAGTAAGGTAATTGATGCCGGGTAGATGATATATATCCATGGCTACTCACAAAGTTTCCTCTAGTGTTACATTTGTATTCATATATGTCAAAAATGCAATGTTATTTCTTTTTAAAATAAATTGGAAGCACAAGTCTGTAGTGTATGATTATTTTATTAACTGATAAATCAGCTAGCTCTCAAGGGCATGGAGGAAACATATTTATTTAATTTATAAATAAACTGTATCCATTCCCTATTCCCATCCTTTGTTATAAATATGCATTTTGCTAACAAATTTCAATGTCTGATATTCAGGGATGTTTAAATCTATTTTCAAATGGTAAACAAAGAAAAGAACAAGCCTTTTTTTTTCACTCCTGGACTTTATTCCAAGCATAATCTTAGGTAGTATGAACAAATGTGAACATGAAGAATGTATTTTAAGAGGACCTGTGCTTTCATAATTGCTTGGCTGGTATTTCCTTCGTAGCTTCCTCATTTTAGGCAGACAAGTCCATTTTTAAACCTGTGAGTAGGAGGGCCCGAATTTCAAATCTGTTGAATATTGATAATTTCATATCTGTAAATCCATATATGTCCTAATCCTCCACCAAATTCCAGATGGGATATCTGCACCCATGTGGAGATGCCCCTCTGCATTTGAATATCTTGGATATATTATAAAAATTTGAATAAAAGAAGATCAAATACAAGGCTTTTTTTTCTATGACAAATCACAGGCTCTTATAGAAGATGTAAGAGTTGAGAGGTACTTAGTTGAGAGCATTCTCATGTCTTTTAAACACTTATAAAAGAGGGTTATTCTATAATTATCCATTACAGGGACAAAAACTTCTTCAATTACAGGATAACTCTTTTTTTTTATCTTCTCTCAGTTGTAGAATCCCCACTCTAATCTCCTATTTCACTGAATAATTTACTATTAAAAATGGATGAAAATGCAAGACTCTCCTTTTTGTTCTTTTCCTATGTATATATATTAAATTGARTATACCAGTTTAACAAAGGAGTGGTATATCCTCTGGTACTGCCTACATTACATATTTCTTGTCTTTCATGCTTAGTCCAAACTAACTGCTCCTATATTCCAGAGAAGCAAGACAATATCTGCTTATTTGSAGACAGTTGCTGCTGTTTCAACTACAAAGGAAAATCAGATATTAGTTATGCTCTATTGCATAAAAGAGTTTTGGAAGATAGAGAATCCTACACATCAAAAATCTATGAGTCTATCATGTTTGGTGAGTAAAGAGTAAAAACCTATACAGCAGACACGCATAAGAAAGTAACTGCTGAATACTATTTGGTAAAAGGAAAATCATATGATTCTAATATTTTACTCACTAGTAAAATTTCTTAATTCTTTTTTTTTTTGAAACAGCAGAGGAAGTCATTAAGGCCTGTTTTTCTCATACTTATTTCATAAATATTCTCAATGATTTTATCGTCAGCCTGTGTAGAGAAAGTGCTACTTTGCATACAGTGATGTGGGCTAGGATTTAGTCTACTTATTGAAGAACGTAACTGGAGGTGCGTAGTAGAGCAGTCCTAAAGTTTCTGATTTGGTTCTTTTTCAAGTTACTGCACAAGAGGGTTTGTTTGTAGGCCAGAGGGTGACTCTCTGTGGCTATAGTTTGACAGCCAGCTTAAGCAGTCAGCATCTTCTTCTGGAGGCTTTTTTGAGCCTCCAAATTCAGGCTTTTTTTGAGCACCCACACTCAATTTAGGACCTATACTTAGTTTCTTCTTATCCATGTGCCTAAAATGTTGGTCTGAGGTAAAGCTCATGCAGTGGGGTTTCCACATTCCTGTTCCTTAGTAGTACGGCAGAAATCTTACCTTTTTGCACTATATACATGCAATATGACATTATTAAGGCAAATGGAAAGTTTATATAGACCAAATATTGAAAAAAGAAAGGGAGGAAGAAAAAAGAAAGGAAGGTATATAGCCATTAAGGTTCAAGCTACATGTCAATTCCTAATTCACAAGAACTATTTCCTGCTGAGAAGGTTCTGGATTGGCACTGGACAAGAAGAAAGTACGGTATAATGCACTACGCACACTASTATCTCAAAAGGAGAGCCCATGCATAAGGAAATGTAATAAAATCCTTGCTTTGTTTAGGAAATAGCAATTAACATCTATCTTGGACTACGCAAACAAAGAAAAATTAACTAGTTAGGCAAATTACACTGCTGTAAATATTGTTATTTCTATTTCTTGTTCTTTATTCCAAGTTTGTTTTCCTTTTTTTCTTAATCATTGTTCTTAACAGCACATGTTAAGCATGCAGTAAACTTCTGGTGGTAAAGTAATTTGTGAATAATTTAATGAAATGCTACTGAGATAATTGGAGTTATTGTCAGAGATGAATCAGTCCCCTTGTATTATATTTTGGGATATAAACTCTGCTCACTCAGCTAAATTTTCAAGTCCAGTTCTCCACCTACCAGGTTCTAAATAGATTAAAACCATATTTCCCTTATTTTACATGAATTTTGTGGGTTTTAGTGCTCATAAAAGTAACAGATTATTGACATGCMCTATTCAAGCTACCTCACATAAATCTGCAACAGCACCTCCCCTGCGACTGGAAACCTCTCCACCAGCTTTGGACCTCTGTTGAAAGGAGACTGCCAACTGCACTAAGCTGTGTAGTGTGCTTATTGTATCCACTGCAGACTGAGTTGAGACAACCAAACTCATTTCACGTGTGGCCCAAATCAAATTTCAAGG
>NW_020454372.1:1219887-1242387 GCF_003342845.1 Nothoprocta perdicaria | reverse complement strand
TTACTAGAAGTGTTGTTCCAATAACAGCTTCTAGTGACTGAGCAGTTTCCTGGGGCCAGGACAGATATTGTGATAGATTTAGGATATCTCATCATGTAGCAAACTGGGACACCCTCTAACCCTTTGAAACAAAGTGCCAGAGCAAGCTGTCCCGCATGCCTACCATTCCTCCTTCCCTTATGTCTCCTCTCCTCATGCAGCAGCCCTGACCCATTGATCTCAGAGTGGTATCAATGAACCATGCCAGGAGATCGCTGTTTCTCCTTTTACCAAAATATCAAGAACAATTTTTGACGGGTCAAAAGTAATTCATTTGAAAAATAAAGAAGGCATACAGGACAGAAAACAGCCCTTTTATGAAGGTCAGCTCCTTCTGTGAACCTCCATTGTCTCTACATAATATGTTCCTGAGTATGTAGGTCCTTCAGCAAACACCACCATGGGCAAGAGAGGGAAGAGAGAGAAAGATGGGACAGAAAGTGAATCTGAGAGAATAATGTAGGGATACACGGTTTTTTCCACTGCTGGAAAAAAAAAAAAAAAAGAAAAGAAAAGAAAAAGAAGAAGAAATCAAAACTTCTCTTAATGCATTTTTAACAGCTTTGAAGTTTTAATGTGAAGTTATTCTGCATAGCAAGAAAGAAAGACCATTTCCCCCCATGGAGAGTAGACTACTGACTGCCCTAGGGGCAGAATGCGTGGCAAGAGACATATTAAAAGCCAATTAAAAAAAAAAAAAAAAAAAAAAGGAAAGAAAACCTAGGAGATTTTTGACTTCATAAACATTTTACAGAGCATTTGTATCACATGTTTTACTGCTTAAACTGTGATGCATTTAGATCATAATAAATAGGATAGTAATGTCTATCTTCCTGGGAAGATATTTTTGGTGCATCTTTCATATTCTCTGCAGTGACAATATAGAACTGGTACTCATCCTACATGACAGTAAAGATGAAAGATATGGTCAGTCTCATCTATCTGTTATATCAATGAATACTTTGCGATTAATAATTTATTTTTTAAATATTGCATGTTATATGTTCCAGAATTGTCCATGAACTGAATATCTGTGAAACTGTGCATTTCTTCATTAATAAAGAATTTTTAAAATCAATAAATACATTGCTGGTACACAGCACCTGGAAACTGCAAATAGTTAGTCAGACTTCCCATTCTTCACTGATGTGATTTCCGTTTTTCAGATATCCTGTTTGATCTGCCCTCCACCCTATCRTAGTAGAAGTGTTGGTGGCAGTTTTCACAACTGATAGAAGTTAGAACAACCTGGAGTCCRCATTAAATTGCAACAGGAACACAAATAGTCTTAAAAATTGAGCTTGAATATAGGTACAAACAGAGTTGAAAACAACCTATTCATTTTTCTCTGCAGTTGAATTAACAGGTATTCAGAGACACCTGAGCTGGCTGTAACTCACTTCATTAATCAAATCAATGTGAATTTCAAATTTCAAATATCATATCTGAATATACAATTTTAAATTGATGCTGTTGGAGTTTCCAGCATTTGAATTACAAATTTGCTTTTTGCTAATCCATTCCCTAACAGAGATCAAACACTTGAAAATTCATGAAAAGCAAACATGAAAGGGTCACAAACATGGTCAAATGTTACCTGGCTGTTTAAATCAAACGGATACTCAAAGAAAATGTTTCCAATATTTGTTCAGCCCCTTTTTTCTAGTTAGCTTAAAAAATTAAAGTTAAATGGCAGACTAATACTATGTGCAAATCAGAAAAAGAATCAAGGAGACTAGAAGATAGAAATACAGAGGAAGATCATATACAGAGCTCTGGTATAATACTGAGTATCAGACACTCCTGAGCCTATGGATGTTCCAGTCTGTAGCTGTGCTTTAGCCTCTGACAAAAATGCTGGAAAAGTTTGGAGGCAAATTAGCATTTTGAACTTTCCATTTTTTATCATCACTGTGACCCTAGGTTTTGCTGTATATTTACTGCTAGGAAAATATACTAATATCCAAATATACACCTCTATTTTGACATAACAGCCAGRATTTAGTCATTTGGACACATGTTTCCATTTTGTTTCAGTCTTGCACTGCTATTAACAGCAAAGTCCAAAATACATTTAGCAAAAAGGAAGCAAATTATGGGACTATTGTTTCTGCTTAGTCACATTCTGCACTTAGTTTATTTTTCAGAGTTACAACAATCTACACACAGAACCTTCTCATTTCATTTTTCACACATTCTCATTATGTTAATCTCACTGAAATAGACAGGCTGTCTGTGACAAAGCTTAGTGCCAGTCCCGTACAAAATTGAGAAATGGGAGTTACAAAAGGAGGAAAAATCTAGTAGGCACAGTCAATAGCATAGTGATAAACAATTTTTTTTTTTTTTTCTGGTCATCAACTACATTTATACCAGAGTAATCTATAGTAGTACTTGTCACAGATTGTACTGATATCTCTTAGGAAGAATTGCTTCACATCAACAGAAATCTTTTTATGAGATAAAAAAAAAAAAAAATTCCCCAGAAGAAAGCTGAATTCTTCCATTCTTATAAATATTATGGCCTTCTGCAATGCCCAACTGTATTATAATTTTAAGCTTGCCACCATTGCACATAAAAGAATCTCACCCACCTCTGTCCAATTTATAAGGCATCTTTTTCATTCAATAGCAAATTGCTCTTAACAGGTGCATGCCTATTGACACACTATGAGATCAAACAAAATTGAGGAAAGGAGAGATAGCCCTGTCTCATGATCTTTGAATGTGTTCTCTCAGTCTACAGAGGTTCTGCCTCATAGCCTAGCGCTATTTATGTAGAGTTTCCACCACTTACTCTAGTGAGTACTGGAGAAGAGCCATTGAACTTGGAAGACTCTACTACTAGATGTCTCTTATAAGGGAGATTCTGTAACTCTTAAAGATAGGTATGATAGGATTTTTGAAGAAAATGGCTCTTAGACAGTTGGTTACATTCTGTTGGATCAATGAGGGCAGCTTGTTAAAAAAAATGAAATGTGTAAAATGCTTGGTAATGTAAGGAAGGGTTGGTTATTTYCTGAGTCAGTTAGGAAGAGACTTTTTAGTTATTGCAGGATGAATTGTATTTCTAAATGGTTCTCATTCTTATTTCCTGTTGAGTGAGTTTTCTCCAAAACTCATCTTTCTTACAGAGTTAAATAAAAAAAGTTCATGAGTGTTTTGTGAATAGAGTTCGGTTCTGTTTAACTATGCAGTTAGTTCATCAGAAAAAGAAGGTCATTTTTTCTGGAGGGCAAAACAGGAACATTTTGAGGGAGAAGCAGATGTCCTAAGTGATGATGCACTAGTGTTCCTTCTGGGTGAAAATTCTGAGTACATGTGAAGTGTCTTTATCAGTGGGCTGAAGATTAACATCTATCCTGTGTGAGCTGAAGAAGTAGTACTGTTCAACAGGATCCTTATTTTGTTACTTTTCTTCTTCTGGCTGGAGGATTTCATAGCCTACATTTTTGTCTCACTTTTCTCCCTTAAACTAATTAGAGAAAGAAGAGGAAGGAACTGGTCTCAGAGAGCTTTGTTTTGATTTCTTTCCCTTCAGCACAGGCAGGTCTTTTTCAGCCAAGATGTTATAGATGCTGTGAGATGCTTTTGCTGAGCCAACATGTGTGATTAATTTTATATGCCTCTTCCTTCTGCCATGGAAGTGATAAATCAAGGAGTAAGTTTCAGGGTAGCTGATGGGGTAGGTAGGCTCTTCTCTTCAGTGCTATGACTGAATGCTGCAGAAAGTACAAATGAACTAAAATTAAGTCATTCAGAAAAGCTTAGATTATCTTAACTAAGTCCCATCGTTAACTTATAAAGACTCAGCTGCCTAAAAGCTAAGCTATGGCTCAAAGAGTAGCTGCATTTCTTTCTCCATTGACACTTAGCAGGAGGAGAGGACCTCCCTTCCAACATAAATGAATCTGCARTTCTATAGGGGAAGCCTTGACAAGTTTAGACCACACACCAAATTTTTAGGTGACTAAAGTTAAGTGAGATGAGTCCTCACTGATRGATTGTCACAAGACCTGTTTCATCCTTCCTTTTGGATGAGGTATGCATTGTAGACATTTTGTAGATTGGAGACTGGAAGAAATCTAATGAATTGTTAAGGCTCAATAACAATGTCACTCAGTCACTTTACCTGTCAGCCACCTGTTATAGCCACTGGGCATCCCTGTTGCATATTAGTGACACTAAAGTCAAGTCCTGTTCCACTCTTTTAATCAAGCAATGTCAAATTATTTTTACACTATTTTATTTAAGAGTCTGACTTATTACATTATATTGCTACAAAGTTTGCACACATGCAACATGCATTTTTGGGCTATTTGATGTTCACTGAAATAGAAAATGCTCAAAAAAACATATATCCAGTAAATACATCACAAACACCMTCAAAGCAGTTTCTCTAGGATAAAGTAACTATTTGTGTAAATTACCCATATTTAACAGTTATAAGGCAAACAAGAATGGCTTATTTGTACTGAGTTACCATAATCTGCAATATTAATTGCTTTCTTTTAGAAGAAAAACTGTTAATTGCAATCTAGTGATTGTCTTTGTTCTGTGTAAAGAAATTTAATTACATTTGGAAAATGTAATTAATAATAATTGCATTATTACAACAGCACAACATTAATTGCAATACAATAAGAAATAATCTACATTCTTTTGGAATATATAGAAGTGATCCTAGCAAATTTAAAAAACCTCTAAGAGAAGTAAGGGTGTCACAAAAAAGACAGAAAGCTTCTCACAAGTTAGAAAATCTCCTTTACATGTGCTGGTACCTTGCCTCCTGGAAGACTGGAAAATTTTTGGTGGCTTTTCTTAGAAGGTTCCCAGGACTTCCTTCTGGGAGGCAAGGGAGAAGTAGGCTCCACACAGCAGACTGTGTAGAGCTTGAATATTTCCAATGATCTTGACATCACAAAAAGAACATTCAATTTTCCTAATCTGTGGAAGACTCATATAGCTAATATTGTTTTGTTCTTTCAAGCTTGTTAGCTAGACAGAAAGCCACACAAAGCCTACCGATAAAGTTTTCTTCTTCCACTTCTTCCACAAGCTGTCCTACTGGTGTTAGCATCTCATGATCACTTTTTTTTTTTTTTTCTTTTTGCACAATAAGATGTTTTTTGAAAAATTYGTCACTTCATGTCTACTGATGGAGACATGAAAAAATGCTCCTGCAGTCACTACTAGGTTTAACATGATGACTCCTACTGAAGAGAGAATTCTTGTTAAAAATATATACTGCACACAAGCACTCACTTAACTACCCTTGCTAGAGTGCAGTACATGTAAGTAACAYTGAGAAATATGCTGGAAAACAGTAACTTTAGCTGATGATCCTACAGTTTCATCTATACTTCCAAAATTTTCCATCACATATTTTGGTCTCACAGCCAAATAGGGTTTTTATTAAGGATCTACACAGATGCCTCTGCAGATTAGGCCAAGAGTGAGGCAGGATTGGGTTTCTGTTATGAGTATAACCTGTTGTTTTTGTCATACACATCAGTTACTCTTGTTTGGAAAATTGTTAAAGGTATTTGTCTTTTCTATAGGCATCACATAACAAACAGATCCAATAAGCTGACGTATAAAAGAAGGTATTGTTCTTAAACATCTTTGACCTCCCGGCAAGCAAACCTGCAAGTTTTGTTCAAATAAAACAGGTCCTATTTTTATTAATACTAACAGATAGAAAGAATACATTTGATGCAACTTAAAACAACACCTCAAAAACAATTGGTGTCATAACCATCCATCTGTATGTTGACACTCTGCAATCTGTTCAAAGCTGAGTTTACAAATGGCAGGCAGATAAAAAGCAGACCCAAAGAGAACAGATTTGCCAACATATGACTTTATCCAAAATTAGAAACAAAAGAATTACTTATTTTCGCCTTGAAATTCTTACTTGTTATATATTGTACATTATCAAAAATGTCTACCTTATGTAGATGCCTGTGTGTCAACAGTCATGTATATGTAAAAATATCYATCTATCTGTGTATCTGTCTGTGTATGTAGGTTCTGTAAAATGAAAARCTGAATAAACAAAATGCCTACATTTTAGGCAAATGTAATTTCAAATTCCATATTTTAAGCATATACTATAAAAAATGCCATGAATACCTTGAAGATAAAWATCTAAACAATATAGTTCAAATTTATAGTGCTCATGCGAGTTAAAAACATACTGTGTAAGCTAGYACCATTACATCTGTACATATTCCTACATATTCCTCTATATCAGTACCTCTATCTATACACTGGAGTAGAGAAATATTAGTTAACAATAGATGCATCTAATTGAAATGTGTATGAATGGTATGTACTATGCACTATCATCTCTTTCTGCAGCTAATTTAGAATTCAGCAGAATAATATGAAGTCTTTTACTACTTAATTAAACTTTTGTAATGCCTGTTTTACCAAGATGAATAAAATGCATAAATTGTATGAGGTGACATCTAATGCACACAAAAAAGAGAAATGTAAAAAATCAGAACAGTGGGTACATTAAACTGATTCTTAATAATTGAAACCAATTTAATCATTTGAGATTATTTTATTCTAGCTGACGTAATACTGTAGCAGTTTTATTCTAATTATAACCTGTTTCATTTTACTCTGCCTTTCTAGTTAATTATTACAGTCAATTTGTAAAATGACATGGTTCCACATTTGCATAGGTCACTATTAAATAAATGAATAGCTGAAATTACTCTAGCATTGAAGTGTCAACTTTGGTAGAAGTCAAGAGGACTTCAAATGTTCTTCTAACACCCCTTAATGTGTTAATGACCACTATTAAACTGCAATTAAAAGGCCAGGGAAAAAATGCATGAAACAGTTAATAGAAAAATAGCAGAGACACAATTAAAACACTTTGGTTTTTGACTGATAGAAAATAAAGTGATATGCTGAAAGAAGTGTAGTATGAATCTGTGCCTAACACATGACAGAACTGACAGTTTAATGATAACAAATCATAGGCTGCCTTTTTTGGAGCATTACACGTCAGCTTGACATTAACATCAGTAGTAAACAAGACAATGTAATGATTTTACCTTGTATTTAAATTGCTACTTATTATGGTACTAAATAATAGCTTTAAATAACTTGGTGTCCAGGCTAGTGATGTACCGTGTTTGTATGAGACAGCACTGAAAGATATGTTTAAGTTTTTGTCACCCTAAATAAAGGATATATGTATGTCTTAGCTGTGCAATTTACCATATTTGCATTTGAAACCTTTCCCGAATCTGTAAAGCTGTCATTAGGTTTGTTTGCTCAGGAGAGGAGCAAGTAGTGATGATCAGTGCCTACTCAAAGAAGACCAGATTTCTAAGTATCAAGAGGTGTGTATGTAATGCCTGTGCACTAAATTAATTAATCAGAGCTRTGCAGGATTTGTCATATGGAACACTGTTACCTCAGAAGCATGCTTTATTCTGAGGAGAACAATAGTGTGGGGGTAGCAGGTTTGATTCTGAAAGCTAAATTATGTCCAACATGAAAATCAACATTATATCTGAAAAATTAAATACATAGGTCAGAATACTCAAAGTTATAGTTCCCATGAGAATTAAAAGTTGACCTCTGTGTACATAGGTAGTATTTCTTATTACTGTTATGTTTTAATCATTCATATATTCTGCATCTTTGCAATTTAGCTGAGTTACGTTTGCCATGGGAAATTTAACTTCTTGATTTTCAGATTATTATTTTGTGTGTGTATGTATTTATAAAGTTGAATTAGCTTTATGAGCTAAATCCTGTTCAAAGTTATACAATATAAAACCAGACTATTTTCACTCATTTAAATAATTTCATTGATAGAAACAAAGTTAATTATGCTAACTAGAACAGAACTGCTGCTGTCCCTACAACTCCCATCTGTGATATTGTTTACTCCAATGTAAATAAACATTTATTGCCTAGATCAATGGACTAAATTACTGCTTTTCCTATATTGAGGTATTTTTACCATGCAAAGTGAACATAAAGAAAAATCAGCACATTAACTTTTTATGCTTATTGATAACATGCATGCTTGTTTTAGGATATTCTTCTATAAATCTATAGGAAAACATATCTAGTCCTACTATTTACCTCATAGTTATTTCATTAAATCTGTAATATCAGATAGCCACTCAAATTTGAAGGAAGGTTCAAATATCATGTTGCTCATTCTTATAGAAAAGACATGACTAGAACTATATTGTAAAGGATAGTTAGGCATTTAAAAATGTAGATATGTTCCTAGTGGGATTTTCAAAGGTTAGATTATTTTGAAAATCCTGCTTGACACTGAATATATTTCTTTGAAGTTCTCATACATGTGTAAGTTCATACATTGGAGAAAAAATGCACATAATCAATGAAATAATTGGAATGGATTCAATCAGATCCATTTCATGTGCACCACAGATTTTCACGTGCATAAGTCTGTTTGTGTCCAGATCAATGCAACTTCTTTTTCTGTAAAAATGAGGGATAGTAGTTATGTTGTGCAACTGCAGCCCTAAATTGTCCATTATTTCTAGTTTCTCTATTACTAAATCGTATTTCTTTAAAATATTAAAGATTCTAGTCTTGCTGAGGACTAAGATGCTGCTTAACGCCAATGGAAAGAATTAAACAGAGAAGAAAAAATCCAGGTATTTTGTCATATTTAAACAGGTCAAAAAATATTGGAATACATTTTTTCCAGGCTTCTCTCTTTAGAACAGCTTGCTTTTTGCATTGCAAAGGGTAAGAAATGATAACTTGCTTTCCTGAGGAATGTTTTTATGCAGATATTTTGGGAACTAAGGTTCACCAGAAATGAATATGGCAGAAAATAAACAAGTGCAATCTAAAGTTGAGATTTTTATCTGTGTTTCGATGCTATAACCTCCATGTTACATAATTCCTTTAGATTCAGTTCCTTACCTATTCTCTCTATTCTGCTCTAGGGATTTGGCCTTTTTAATGAGATTTCTTAACAGGGCCTGAAGTTTGCCTTTTTCCTCTCCCTGAAGTGTCTGTCTATGTCTACACTTAGCTTCTGGGTTGGACCATGGTGTATCTGGGCTCCTGGTACATTTCGGTTTTCGCTTGGGGCTAGCATTGGAAGTTTGTTTCCCATGAAAACCAGAATATGAGGTGGACAGGTTCTGATACAGACCTGGGATGCAAGTGGGATGTAGCAGTTGAAGTGTGGTTTCAAAGCCTGTGAATGATCCTGACAAGTCTGTTTTGTGGGAGAGGTCATAAGGATGTTGCCTAAGCAAGGTAATCAAACACAGGCAGGCATCAGGAGCTGGAAGAGAGCCTGACATCAGCCAAGAATCTGATCCTTAACTTCATCCAGGACCAAGCAGGCAGGACAGACTGACTCTAATGTGACAGGCCAGTTCTTAYTTCTTTTTGATTCCTGTGAAATTTAGACAGGAGCCATGTTCACAACTAAATTAATRCAAAAATGTTACATTTCAAAGACACAAATACCATCTTCCACTGTGTAGTTATTGCTTGAAGTCTTTCAAATAGGTTAGTTTAATAAGCCCAAGGAGTTCTGCTTAAGATCTCAGTTACCGCAGCAGCCCAGAACTGCTGGTCACACCCTGACTGACTTTTCCTATATATCCAACCTCAGCTAACATAATTTCATACACCCCAGACAGCAACATTTACTACTGTTGACCAGGCCAGAGTGAGAAAGTGGAGCAAATGTGGATTAAAACAGAGAAGAGTCAAATGGAATGAAAACCTAGGTAAAAGAAAAAGCAGATTGACAGGAGAACTGCAACAAAAATATAATAAAATTTGAGAAGCAGAAGAATGTATAAACATAAGTTGGTCTTCTATAGAGAACAATATGAACTGTAATATTGACGCAAGAGTAGCTGCAGAAAAAGGGAGCAGATTAAGCAATAACAAGCTTAGTTTTTCTTTAAATATGTACTCAACATCATAGTGACAATAACTAATTTTTGATCTTTTTAAGTAGTCTTAAACTGGACATTTTTGAACATCAGCTTACAAATGCTATAGACTAGTACTAGTAACTGTGTAGAACTATCACAGAACTATCAGAAAATACATTGCTATACTTTTTGGAAAAAATATGTGGATCTATAAACAAATTTAAATGACTATAAATGCTTTTGTGTGTGTGTGTGTGTGTGTGTGTGTGTGTGTATTGCTGTTAGTTTTGTAAAATGTTTTACAAAAACATATGAAACTAATAATTGCCTTGGAAAACACTTAGGCTGACTTTTGTGTTCGTATTGTAAAAGCAGAACTTGATGTGAACCAAATTTTATATATATATGTATGTATATGTATATATGTATGCATGTATATTTAATTGTAAAGTTGAGAAAAATGTAGATCTATTTAAAGCAGGAATGACAGTTGTTGAGCATTGTGATGTATCATCTTGACGTGAACTGAATGAGGTAGATTAGTGACTGACACTAGCAATGTCAGAATTTACATTGCAGCACACACAAACTCTGTGGAAATATACTATTAGCACTCGAAGTAAGCAGTGATGAGTAATGAGATAAAAATTGACAGTGTCAATAGTCATAAGCCTGCACAGTCCAAAATAATGAACTGTTCTATGGGTGTGTGTTTATATCTGTCTSTCTGAAGTATACCTAGAGTAACTCTAATTACAGCAAGTTTTATGAAACAACAATCCAAAATCATAGATAGTACAAATAATTGCAGTGAGATCTAATTAAAATCAACAGAATATTGTTTACTCTATRTTTGTCATGATATTGGGTGAGTTAAGTAGAGTCCATAGTTCCCATCACTTTGGGATGCTCCCATAGCACTGCAGAATATCAGACCTCTGAAAATGGTGGAGGCTGCAGACATCTGGCCTATCTGAAAAGCAAATCCTGAGTATATTATGTGTTTCCTATAGTGGCATCTCCATGTCAGCAGTCAGACTGTGGCTCAAGGAGACAGAGTCCTGAGCAAACCAGGGAGAAGACAATTGCATCACATGGGGGAGCACATTGCTGCTAAGTGCTGCTGATTGAGAAATTGTTTAAAGTTCTCTTTCCACCAGAAAAATCTACCATTGATAGAATATACAGGTTACAGTCCCTTTTACCTCAGTTACTCTCTGGAGAAATTCTCACCAAAGGAAATCACTTTCATAGTTTCAGATTAAAGTTTTTATTTCCAGACAAATTTTTGTACCACAGGAATGGAAGTTTTATAAATGCCTGGCTAATAGATTATTAACTTTTGTTCATTCGCTCTATTAATGCTTGCATCATCATGACATGAAGTGGATGGAATGGATGAGTGACTGCCACTGGCAGTGTCAGTAATACATTTACAGTCCACTGCAAAAAGCATGAAGAGATAACAACTAAGCAAGAACCTGTGCTGTCATCTCAATACCCTGGCTCTGAGGCCCGATCACCTCTTTCTGGTGCACCCAGAGCTCCTCCAGCAACCACAATAGAGTCCCAGGCAGATGATAGGCAGGGCAGATTTTTAAATATGATTGGTTTAAAAATTCATATTTGTTTAAAAAACACCTTACATAAATTTGATGCCAACTAAAATGAGTAATTAAAATAGTAATATGATGGCATTTCATTGCTGTGGAGATCAGAGAGACAAAACTTTTAAGAAAAGATAAGTTGTCAGGAAAGATAAAAACTAATACAGTGAAATATCAAAGACTAATTGAACTTCCCATATGGAAGGAGTGCAACAGCAATGTCTCATTTAAGTTTCTATTGCCCCTTTTGGAGAGGAAATGAAATAATAGGCATCTGCGTGTTGTATCTGCTGTGATTTTATTTCATTTTCCTTCTTTTTGTTGCTCTATAAAACAAAGTTTCCAGAATGATTTATGTGTCAGGTTTATATTTCCAGTTTTTCTAATGGAGCAATTTTATTTTAAAAGGTAAAATATATTTTCTAACCTACCAGTGACATCATTCTCCACATTGGATCAATTATCTATGCACTGAATAAAGTTTAATTGAACCCTTTTATACCTGTGCAGCTGTTGTGCAGTGAAATAGGCAGGTGGATTATCTCATTAGTATTAATCTAAATGTTCTGTGGTCGCTGCACATTTTAATGTGTGTGGTATATATATTYGGTAATAGTTCTTAAGTCGTTAAAAATAAGATAAGCAGTACAAGAAAACTTTGATAATAATTTATATAATATTCAGTTCTTAAATGAGATGAATTAAGGGCATTAAAATGATGAGTGATTCCACAAAATCTATTCCAGCGGACAGAGTGAATGAAAGTATTAATTTGAAAAATTCTGACCTATTTTAATTTTATTTTAGGAGTGCTGTGTTTTATGTATTGATGCTACTATCAGGATTTTAACTGGTTTTCCTTCCAATCAGCTTAGCTAACTTAAATCCTTTTGTAAGCGTTTGCCAGCATCAAACATTTTACCTCATCTTATAGGAATCTATTTTCAAAAGATATTTTTTGTTATTAGGACTGAATTCTGACACTCTTCATACAAGTGATTAGGGGCATAAAGCTGGAAAAATGGGCCAAGCCCCACTACATGTATAAAATGCTATAAAAAAACAATTATTACCAAACCAGCTATGCTGATTTAACTAGCTGAGAATGTAACCCTATGTTTTTAGACCTCAGGATGAAGGAACAGTATTCTGCTTGGGCCTGGTGTGTCATTCACCTTTCATTCAATCTACTGGTGCTAATGTGAAGGTAACACCAAAGTTATTCCATGGGAAGCTGGCCTGGTGAATATCCCCAGGAATCAGAGTTTTATGCAGTGTCCAAATACAGTGTCCATCCARACCTTAATAGCTCAGAGCACTTAAAAGAAACTTCCCTCTCCACAGGAAACTCATTTTTTGAATGCATGGGGGAAAGGTTGGTGTCCTGATGAGATTTGCAGTTCCTGGACATAAAAATAATTCTTCCTCTGAGGATCGCAATGTTTTCTTGGTTTTGTTGGTTTTGAAGGCCCCCTTCCTATCCTCCTGAAAAATGAAAACAGTAGCTGAGTACCAGAAATAATTCCCAAGAAGAAAAGAATCTCAAGTTTGGGACAAAGAGCTAAAACAAGGTAGAGTGACAAAGAAGTCAAAGGCACATGGACAGTAGAGGACACAAACTGGAGATTCTGCAGTTACTAATTGGTTAACTGAGATGAAAGGGAAATTATATGGATATTGAATGGTCAGAATTCAGCTTTTCTCTGYATCCATCCCTCCATTTCTAATAGTATTATCTAGTGAAGTCATCTCCTATTACAAGTTCTCATGTTATCCCTGATTCCTTCCATTTTACTTTACTTTCAAAAATACAAAGTACATAGAAGATTCATGAGCTGAACTGCTTTATACACACCCTCCTAGCTGCTGAGGAAGTGACTCCTGCAGTAAATCTTCACAGGAAAATGTGGAAGCTTGACATGTTACACATTTCTCACACCAAATCCATCACACCAAATGCCTACGAAAAGTGGTAAGAGACCAACTGTATCAGTTAACAGCACTAAAGTAATTTCTTGGCCTACAATGTCATCCATCTGCCCTCATATACAGTAACATGTAAACTGCTGCCTTGGGATATGCCTTCTCTAACACTGAATGAATGGATTCAGGTATGAGGAGTAGTGGAAACATGAAAATGCAGTGACAGCAATGGAAATTAGTCCATGTGGACTTTGCTAGGATTACTGCTTCCATTTACTGAGATAGCTTGTTTAGCACTACAGCAAAGTTCACTCACGGACTTTAATTTTTATTTGGTATATTGGCTCAGATTGACTCATTTGCGCGTAGTATTTTTTGTCTGTATTTTTCATTTTGATTTGTACCAGGTTCTTCCAGAGCCAAAGCATATTTGTGTTTTCTCTCTTCTCACTTTCTTTCCCTAAAGCGTGAGATAGAAAAGTAGATTTTCAACYTCAAGATACGTCCTCTGTGTCTCAGTGGAGGCTGGGTAGCACACACCAACTATTAGGCTATTATAACAGAAGTTATAAACTGTCCTCCTATTTAAAAATAGCTTGGGAACAAATGCCCATAAATACACATTCAAGGAAAATAGTGCTAGAAGAACAGTGCTATACATACTGTGCACATATGGCATTTAGCAACAACAATCAGAAGTTCTCAGCAGAAGAACTAAAAAATGAATGAAATCACAGTAAGGAACACTTCCCTCTGTCTTCAAAAGCCCTATTTCTTCCTCTGTAGTGATGAAATCTTGGTTTTATTTTTTTTTTTGTTTTTTTGGTTTTTTTTTTTCTGGACAGCTTAGATAGTACTTCAACTGAATAACATGGAATGCACATCCTAAACAGGGAGAATCTAAGGTATAAGTTTTTAAACAGTTGTTAAACATTCTTGCAGCCTTAGTAGTAGAGAAAGATCATATTTAAATATGATATTCTATGTCCTGATCCATCTTTTAAAACTCATTCCAAACTTAGAAGATTAAATACGAAAAACCATAGTATGTAATAAGTGTGAAGAGGGTTATAAGAAAAATATGTAAAGGAATGCCTCGTTGCCAACAAGCAACTGCTGCATTTTATGTATCTCCCAACAGCTGGCTGCAGAAGCTRCTTCAGCTCCAGCTCTGTTGTATGGCCTGGGGGATTAGTGAAAGAGACCACCATGGAGGCTATTAAATAGAAAAAATAGTATGCCTGCCAGTTGGGGGCCAATTGATTGCTGCTGGTGTGTTTAAGGCAGTGATGAGGGGGAGGTGGAGAGGTGATTTTGTGAAAGACTCTATCTCAAAGCTATTGAAACACTTACAACTGTCCTATAGTTTCCTCCAGACTGGCTGCTAGATTTTCTTGCTGGAAAAAGATATGGATGTAAAAATGTCTCAAATTAAATCTCATTACCACCTGGAAGGAGATAGAGCTTTGACCCTTCCTGGTACTGTGCACCTTCACCACCAGCAGAACACAGAAGGATTCAGTTGAGTACAGGATCAAACCCTATAATGACTATGGGAACTGTAAGGTCCTTTTCCTTATGTGAAAACAACCAGCAGCTAAAACTTAGGGTTTTGATTAAGTACCATAAAATGGTTTTGTTCCAGGAAAACAGGATTCTTTGTTGGCAACACTTGTGGAAATCATCCTTCTTTCTTAGGGWCCTGAGGGCATTCAGTAGAAATAACAGTGTGTTTTTCAGTCTTTCCAATTTACAGTTTTGTTTACAAAACCTAAATTAAATCTCTACATGCAAATGAAATGGCTTAGTTATTCCTGCAGGCAGAGGCTAGTAAGTGGGGTATGTCTTCCTACATGTAAACATGAATAAAAAATGTATGCATGTTTATCTGAAAGAGAGCCATTTATCTGAGAAAGTAAAAAATTGATGCCTGTTCTTTGATTATGCTAGTATTCACCTTTATATACATATATACATTACTGATAAAACAGTTATCACCACTCTGCCAGTCAGGGAAYCTGAGATAAGTTGAGGAACTTTGTTCCATGCTGTAATTTGATACATTATTTCTGCTCTGTTTTCCGTATTTCAGTTTTCTAATCTGTGACAGAGTTATAATTTTTGACCAATTACTACTTAGGTGTGTTAATATCTTTTTGAGAAAGATTTTGATGAAAATATTTTGATAGTCCAGTTAAGACACCTCAGCCAGCTCTCCTTTATCCACAGCTTCGATGACATGATTAAAGAGTTCTGGAAGATGTTTCCTTTTTTAGCCAAATCTCTGACTGTTGAGCCTCATCAGAGTCTGTGCAATGAAGATCTTGTACACTGGGTACTGCGATAATTTTGGCAGTGCATCAGTGATTTTAGACAAGGGGAAGAAGTGCTGCAAAGAAAGTCTTACTCTGCTTCTGTAAGCCTGTTGTGAATCCATGGCTGCTGTTTTATAGGAACAGTGTTTGTGCTGTCTTGTTGCAAGCAGGTGCTCTCAAAGATCCACAATGCTCAATGCAGAGAGAAATTATGGAAAAATTAGATTCTGAATCTTTACTCTGCTTCTCTCTCAGCTATAACTGGAGATTTCCAAGAGGTCAAAACCTGGTTAAAAGTGGTAATGAGCACAAAGTTTCCCTGACTCAGGCCAATTATGTGAGCCAAGTTTCTAGTCTCCATTTCATAGCATGGAGGTAATAGGAACTCCYAGTAATTTGTTCTTATAAATGGATTAACTATTTTACAAAGAGTTTTTCTTACCTGAATTTATGCATTTTGCAGCAGAGAAAGAATATACCAAGGCAGCAGCTAATTTACTACTAAATACAAGGCAGATGTTCCAATTCAAGGAATCATTTTAGTGCTGTTACTATACCCCACTGTTTGTATCAACTTCTCAAAAATACATTGAGGTGCCAAAATTCCCTTAAAAAAAAAAAAAAAAAAAAAAAAAAAAGCCTTACCACATTGACCTTTGCTATAAGACATTTTAAAAGTAAGATCTCCTACTTTCACATCTGATGGACAAGTCATTGTCAGCTATTAACATGAACAGGAGACACTGATGTCTGAGGAATAATTCTACTTTAGCCATGTCGCTCCTTTGCTTTTTGGTGGCATGCTAATACAAACCTGGTTTCCTTAGCTGGAGGATGAGGTAAGGTTTTTCTACATGAGACCTTTTCACAGAGCCCTTTCTCTTTTTCTCCCTGTTTCCCTCTCTCTTTCTCTCCATGTCCATGTGTATCACTCCATCCCTGTGCTCCTCTGGTTCAGCAGGTCCGGCTGGAAGGTCTGTGCTTCTTATTCTTTGTAAGCCAGGGCCTATCTGCATTATTTCTGTACACCACTTGTGCATCTGTATGTTCTTCATCCTCTGCAGCTGATGTGAATTATCTCATATTTACACAGTCTCAAAAAGTGTATGACCTATTCTACATTGAATAATTTGATATGTGGAAAGATCAACACATGCAAGTGTCTTTTACTTTATAACAGAAAAGTAATAATTTACAGTAAAATACAGTAATATTTAGGAATGGTATCAGTCTTTTGGAGCTACCCAGTTTTTGAAAAAAATGCAGATTTGGTTGTTGTGGAAGAAAACACAATTTTGCAAAACACAAAGAACTATTTAACGGTGGTGAAATAGCTGAAGTTGCCAAAATCTGCAGCTGGATGTGACTTTCTGGAAAGATATCAGCAGGGAATTGAATGTTCACAGTTCCCTATAGTCCACCATCCATCTGACTTTTGTTTCTTAGGATTTGTACACATGTTTTTGTTTATTAGGTAATGAAAATTTGACACATGTAAACATACTAAGTTAAGTAGGATTTGAAGGTGGGCTTTACCCAGAGAAATCCCATAAAAATGTCTAAACTGATTTTTTTTCTTCCAGGCCAGAGGGTTTTAGAGAGATCAACTTTCTATGTGGCAGCTGGGCTCCCCGTGGTGCTGTATTTTATTTTATTTTTTATAGTATGTAGCTTCTAGATTTAAAAACAAAACACACTATTCACTTCCTGAGCAGACTTGCAACTGAATTAGAAAAATATTTGCAATACACATACGTTGGGAAGGAAGGTAGCCCAGCGAGTGTGAGGCCTTTTAGTCTCCAAGGGCTAAAGGAGCACAAACACAAATAGAGTGTAGTACGGGTGACCTAGCTAAAGGCTTCTTTCACCTGCATCTTACCAAGAAATGCATTCACCTCCTCTGAGGAGATGGTAAGAGTCACCCTTGTGTTCACTGCCTTTAAGCTACGACCTCCAGGGCCATCCATACTTATTGCACCGATGCTTCCTTGCAGGGAAGAAGGTGCGTCTCCACATCCAACACTGGGTAGGTCACCTCATCTACATCTCAGTCCCACTGAGGCTACTTTCCTTGCTGTTATGTGTTAGTACAAATGCCTCCTAGGGTGAGCAGCCTTTAAGAGGATTTGGCTGAAATTAATGCATATGTGAAAACAAGCCAGTGGAGTGCTCATGGTGTTCACAGAAACATGGGCAGTTCTTGCTGTTAGCTAAGTATTTAGTAACTGTAACCAATAAATTGATGTGAAGAAAAGGTTTTCTAAGAAAAGCATCTTTTAACAGAGAAGGAAATTCAGTAAAATTCAAAAGAAATTTTAATTTAACGTTTAATTTTGCTCATATACATCAGGTAGTCAGTGGAAATTAAGATAAAAGCATTATAGAATAAGCAAAAGACTTCCAAGTTAGAATGTTGTTTGAGGAAGGGCTGGGGATGGTAACCCTCACTATTATCAGAAAAGTACGTAGCTGCCTTCCTCCCCATCACACCTCCTCCCCTCCCACTGAAAATGGAGTTACTACAGATATTTGGCTAAGACCACTTAGACTTCAGTAGATTTAACTTGGCTTTTTCCATTGCACCTCCTTGAAATGCCTGCTCTAAAGCAAAGTGTCTCTCCTCTGTGCTCTTCTTCACCAATGGAAAACCCAAAAGGAATGTGCAGCCCCTGAGTACATCGTTGTTTCGTGTCTCAGGCTAACCCAGGAATGTTTAATTCCCACATCTCTTCCATCTTTCCTGCACTGTGCTTCTAAATTTGAATCCTGAATGGGTCACTTAAAGTGAAACAGAGTTTGGAGATTTATTGTAATCATATGCTGACATTTTCCCACATCACTAACCTGCCACATGATTTAGCAGGATTGTCAGCTCCTGCGCAAAAGAGGGTCAGGGCAGAAACAGCAAGGGTGTTATAAGATGGCATGGAGGCCTCTGACAGCACGGMATGGGAAGCTTGCATATTACTTGCTGCAGTTCAATCTTTTAAATTAACCCTTGGAGGCTGTCATTTTGATATTAGCAAAAAATAATTTTATGCTTTGAAAGATGCCCAAAACCACAAGCATTAAAAGATATTTCTGTTTTGAGACTGAAAAAAAAAAGAACAACTAAACAATTTCTAGGCTAGTTCACAAAATATTTGTTTGGAGAGTCTCCAACTTTAATGTAGAAAAGAAATTATATATTTTCTGGTAAAAATATGCTTTTTACTATTAATAACTGCTTTTTTTCCCCTTTCCATTCATAACCCAAGAACAACAGAAGTTATGAAGCCAGAATAGTTTCCCAAAATATTATATTATGTTTACTTTAATTTCCTCACTTTATTAACTTGCCTCTATCTTCTTTATGTTACAAAACACTGTATGTGACGTGAAGGTTTTCCTCTGCTGCCGAGAAAGTGAGAGTGCAGGTAATAGGTACCTTCTCAAAGACAGAAAACCTGTGTTATATGTCACATAGTCTGCTCCTCTAGTCCTAAATACTGCAACTAGCCAGGCATAGCTAGAGATGGCTCTTGACTCCACTTTTTCATTTTAGTGGCACTCTTTTTTTTTTGGAGATCTGAGAAACTCTGTTTACGCCTTCTTGGATTTATGATGCTTACACTCGCCTGGTAATGTAGCCACATTCTAAAGGTGTTGGTGCTATCTTTCATGGTCTCACTAGAAAGACTCTTGTAGGAAGGCAGCTGCGCCAGTTTCTGTGATATAGATGGAGTGTGGTAAAACAGATTAGGCAATAATGCAACATGTCACYGCTAAAAAACAAAGCAAGAAAACAAAAATGTGTGCACTCCCAGAGAGCAATTATTTCCTGGGCAACAGCGGAGGAAGGCAGTGCAAACAAAATGTGGGAAAAGCCTTCTAGTTAGTACTTATGGAGAAAAGAGACTGGCAATAGTTTGCCATGCTCCTCCCCAATTACACTTTTCATGAAKTCTTAGTCTGTGAGACGGTAATTGCTCTCTTGGCAACATAATTTTTCATATTCCAGCAACACCATTTTGAGTAGCTCACATAACCTTCTACCCAGTCTGGATATTTTTATAACCTCCTGTGTTCAATAACAAATCCAGATTCATATATAYGTATATGTGTATATATATATATACACACACACACACTCTCTCTCTATATATATAGWCTTTTATATATATACACTTTTTTWAAAACCGTTATGAAAAGTAACTCTCAAACCAATTGCTTTCCCTTTTAACTAGAGAAAAGTGGTGCAAAGTTTTCTCTCCACTCTCCCTTCTTCAGTAGGAACTATCAGATTCATTGCTTTGGGAAGAGGCATTAACCAGGACTTTAGCATCTTTAGTGGTCTGTGGATGATTGGTTAGAAGGAAAACTTCAAAATACCGGCCTATGTTTATTGCAAAGTTAAAAAAAAGACACAGATTGCACAAAGATATTAATTTCGAAGAGGAATTTAAGCTGATGATGATACTGACAGAAGAATATTGGAACTTTTGGAATAGAAATAGATAAGGAAGTAAGGAAATGGACACAAAAAACCTTTCTCTGTTATCCATTAAAAAGTTGCTTAATCTTTTTGCCCTACCATTTTCTGAAGATCAAGGGACCTTGATCTGAAGATCAAAGGTCAATCTGARGGATTCCCCAATGCTCATACAGACAAGTTGGAAGGCAAGATCAATTAAAAAAAAGACATAAAATTTTATGATTATTAGCAACATTTCCATGCAAGTTAATACTAATAAAACACTAATAAAATCTCATACTTCAGGATTCAGACTGATTGCTGAAGGGCCAGGAGTAGCATTTTCTCTTTTGTTTTAAGTAAACACATTATTATTATTTTGCTCATCTTTTTTTTAATCTCTTATTCCACTACCACGGAATGTGCAACTGATGGACTAATGGCATGATCCAATATGTCAAATCCAAAATTACCATGTAATTATATATTTTTTAGTATATTCCCCTTTTTTATGTTCTAGGATATTAGAATTTCCTTTTTTTTTTTTTTTTTTTTGCCTTTAATTCTCTCAATCCTCTTTCTAAAGCATAACACTTACCAAAAACTCTCTGTTCTATTTCATTCTTACTCTGTTTTTATTCCTCCTTTTGTTCTTCTTTTCACTTATTCTATTTTCTCCAGTTTATTCTTTCACCTCTATTTTGATTACTTTCCCTCTTCTGTTCATCAATAGGAAGAAAGGAAGCAGATCAAATAAAGCATACAAGCTCTCACTTTTTAACACCATATCAAGCTGGTTTCCCGCCCTAATATTTTTTCTTAGAATTTTACATACTTAGGTATTTACACTCTTTACATGTGTTCTTATAAGGTCCAGAAATACACTCTTTATATATAAAATATATAAATATCATGTGATATAAGTGTGAGAAATTGTGATATAAGTGTAAATAAAGAGTGATATAAGATGCGTTATATGACAGAGAAGTCAGTATATAAACTCTTTACTGGCTCTGAATTAGATATCCCCTGTGCATGGCAGAAGCAACTTGGAAATAGATCATTCATTCAGAATTTCTCTGCAAAAATTCTGTATCAGCATGGTCAGGTTCCTTCCTCCCACTAGTATGCCATCAGTGAAACCCTACTAGTCTTAAASGACTAGCTCAGTGCAAGCTGCTTTCTATTTGTTCTTTATCTCTATTCCCCTTTCAGCAACTTGGGCTCCCTCCTTCTAAAACTGAGTCTTTACCCATGGTGGAGGCAAAGGGGGAGAGGGCATATTCTTTTTTATTTTTTATTTTTTTCTTTCTTTGTGAATTGTGCTATATGGGGAAATGATTTTCTTCCAACTCCTCTGCTTGCCAAATCGTCTTCTAGCCAGTGTAATTCCTTCTTTTCTCCAGATGAAACACAAATCACGAGAGACCTCTCTTGCATAAAGGGAAAAGAGGACAGTTTTTCGGATATTAATTACATTTTACTGGGCAAAATATTACTTTATATTTCCCTATACAGCCTGTGCAACTGGTAATGGGGGAAGATACTGATAATGGGGGAAGAGCTGGGTTGCTAAGTATCTACCACATGTTTTCCCCGCCACCTTCAGCACTGACCAGATCTTCTACTGAATTTTCCCCAACAGTAAAATAGGGATCACTCCAAATGGCAATTAATTAGGGTGGTCACCTTAGGGAGATAGAACTGCCTTTTCAAATTTTCTGGAGAAGATGTAGTGCACAAGTTACATGGTCGTGTAAAGGTCTATCTCTATCTCAAATGCTCTGATAAAGCATCCATTCAGTTTTGCACATTCAGTTCAGAGTTAAGCTATAATATCTTTGATGTCTGTCTGGATTCCAAATCACCATCCATTTCTTTTCCACTTTTTGTACATTTTTTTTCCCTACCTCTTCACTTGTCTTGCCATTAGATCAAAAGAGGAGCTCTTTGACCTTACAATGAATTTTGACGTTTCCATACATATATATATTTAATTAATTTCATGAAAATCTCCTCTTCTGCCCCATTTATTTCACTTGCAGCATTTATCTAAAGCTGTTTCACTAGTTTGGGGGACTCAGGATTCAAATGTACTTTACTCAGTGAGCAGTCCTTCCGAAGAGGCTTTACATGACAACAGGTATTGGAAATCCATATACATGGCTATAAAGCTATCTACCTTGTAAACAAAGTATACATGCTCTCCTGAAATAGAATAGCTACAACTCTGTTGACAAGAATGG
>NW_020454372.1:1169887-1209887 GCF_003342845.1 Nothoprocta perdicaria | reverse complement strand
TCCATAGGTCCTGGCTGCAGAACTACTAGGAACAGAATCATGTCTAGGACAACAGAACAGGACAGCAGTGAGATTGCTGTATCCTGGTCAGCCAGCAAATTCATTCAGAACTTCAGAATTGCCTTGATAAGTCCACGGATATATCCACAGCTTTGAAATTCAACTCCATCTCATTTGCACTCCTCAGTTCGCTTATTTATTTCCATGTGATATCTTGATCCTTTTCAGTATTGTTAACATCTTTCAGTGTCAGGAGCACATTCCATTAGCAAAGTTGAAGTCTTGAATTTTACTGAGCTTAGACTTATGAGATGATATGTTTATATTATCTCTTTCCCTCCCTTTGTTTATACTATCTCTTTTCCTCCTTTATGTAAGGATAGACTTTATAAAAATTGTCAAGAGAAGGAAAATAATCAGTTATAGACTGTTTACAAGCCGTTATAGCTCTATGAGAAATTCCAAAGCTGATATGTCTCTAAGGATGTCTCAAATATAGATAATTTTGGTCACTATTTTACAAAAATCCTCCCAAATAGGAACTAGCAGAGAAGGAACAGTAGAAAGATCAAAGACAAAAAGCATCTTTTTTTACRGTGGAGATTCAAAGAAGTTATCTAGTGTATTCTGAAAAAAAAAAAAGTAAGATTGAGAAAGGCTACAAATGCATCCTAGAATGAGCTTTGGAGAAGAAAAGTACCAAAGTCAAGCAAAAATGTCAGCACCACAATATGCAGGTATAAAGAATTCAGGAACAAGTTCAGGCTCAAACGGAGAAAATAAAATTGGAGCAGAAGAGTGAAATCCTAGAATGGCCTCCTAGTAACCAAGGGGCAAAAGAAAAAATAAAACCTTTGAGAACTTAATGAAACACAAGTATCTTATGTGCTTTCTAGTAACACCAGGAAGCTCAACCTAGAAAATTTCCCTTCAGATCTTGCATCTCCACTGATATAAAGCCCAGGCCAGCTGCCTGAACAAAGTGGAAGGCTTCTTTCTTTTTGCTTGAACTGGACTTATAGGTTTTCTGCGGCCTCAGGAATCCACGGCCTCATTTACCGGAATGGCTTTTTAGCTTCAAAATTAGAATAGCAGTTTTTCTGTTAAACTTCCTTACCAATCACGTCAATGGTTGTTTTCCTTAAAAATTCAAACAGGCATGGTGCATGGTGGGCCCTAGATATCTTGAGGTTTGAAGATAACACTTGCGTTACTCATTACCAAATTCAACCTTACTGACTACTTACCTGCCTGGCAGCTGAAGAACACATCCTGTCACCAGCAGGAGTCTTTGAACTCCAGAGAACACCAACAAAAAGCTACTACGTTTCATTGTTATTCAGCTATTCTGATCACCAAACATATGGATGTAGGGAGGCAGTCCAGTATCCATCCTTTTTCCTGTCCAGTTGGAAGATTACAATCAGGGCTTCATTTACTCCTAAACATCTGTGTTTTAGGTTCAAAGAGTTTTGAGCTCAAGAAAAGAGTTATTCCGAGCTATAAGAATAGTCATTCTTTTAACATGTGTATAAGGTGGTCACCAGTCATAGTGCTTGATGGGATTCTTGTGGATAGACTAATTGATTTTAGAATGTATAGACTGGATAGAGTAAAGCATTTTAAAATCTGTCTGCTCCTATACAGTGGTCTACATTGTTATACTCTACAGTATTTGTTTTTGTAAGTCTGCACAGGGGCCATGGTTGAAATATATTTATGAAGAGTATTCAATAAAGGAGAACTTGARTGTTTTTGAGAGGTGGGCTCTGCCTTACAGATGTGGCCTGCATTGTGGGACTGTGTTACATCACACTCCAAGGTTAAATTAAAGTTGGCCTTCTACCTCGGTATTGCCAGCTGATGTGATTCCATTATAGAGATTTTATTGTAAATCCCATGATATTTCATATTTTTCTYAATCCATGGCTCTTGAAGTCATACAATTCACTGAGGCTTAGTGTTTTCATTAAAATAATTTTTTTTAGTACTTGCGGGATAGAAGTCAGCATGAAGATTGTATTCCTGAGAATASCCCTGTAGCTGGACAGCTGAATCAGAAGTATCTCTGGTTTTATTTATTTATATTTAAATGCTATTATTTCTAAGTCTTTCTCATAGATCTGGATTCATGACTGATGATTTTTAAAATCTTGGAGATTACAATTCTGTCGTCATTTTTTTTTTCTCATTGTGATTATCTATGTTAATTTACAGTATGGTAAATTGTATTCTAGTTCATGACTTKCAGTCATAATAGACAAAAAAAAAATGTATATTTGTATACCTTTTTAAGTATATAAATCCAAAAGTATCTGTGCACTTATATGGATGGGATATGGGCAGAAATAGTATATYAGAAAAATAAGGATTGTAACATGGATCATGATGAGGCCTTATGACCATACAGTACCTATGAAGTACATAGTGGCTTCAGGAATCTGCTCTTCAGTGAAAAAACTAATCCTCACTTTTAAATATCCTCAAAGACAAAAAAATGGTGTCTTCACAGTTCTACACCTTCACCTAAACAAAACTCAGTTAAGACTTTCTAAAAGTACAGAGGGCACCACACTTTTGTATCCTGATGACATGTTTACTTCTCTGTCCATATAAGGACAACATACAGAGACATCATTACAAAAATTATGCACTTATGATACCAACAGGAACATAACCGTGTTTAGTACAGAAATACCCACGATGGTTCCTACTGAAAATTCAGCCCMCTTCAGGGAAATGCCAGAGAGATCAGGAGCTACAACTACATTATGCAGGCCCAGTCAGCTGCCAATTTTCAGTCAGTGGCATATCAGTTGTTCACTTCAGTCATACTTTACAGTTATGACATCTCTTTCCAGAGAGGTTTATTTAATCCAATCTAGTCCTAACGCACTTGTCCCACTTACTACTCTCTTCCACTTCTAGGTCATGTTACCTATGCATTCCAGCTTTATGTTGCACCTAATTCTTCCTTCTTTGGTCAGGAACATGTTGCTCAGGCTCTCCAGTTAATTTTCCTTCATATTTGCCTGCTGTAACAAAGATATTTCACTTACACAGTACATACTAGCTGTCACTTGTATCCAGCACTCTATTCCTCTATGGAGGACATGTCACCCATGATAGCTAAGCCAGCTGTCATTCATGCACAGCACTTCCAACCTTATATCTAGGGCATGTCACTCATACACTTCAGCCTTTGCACCAGATGTCCTTTAAATCTAGCACACCATTTCTCTATCTACTACATGTTTGTGTTCATTACAGCTGTCCCTTTTCCCTATCACTTTCCTTTCCTGTTTAGTAAATGTCATTCACTTGTTCACTCCATCTGTCTTCTTCACTAAGCAATCCCTTTTCTGTCTATATACCAGTTCCCTTAAAATCTCTACTTTACTTGCACATTATAGCTGATTGTTACACCTAGCACTTTGGRGTATGTTCACAAGGGTAATTCAGARGCCTTAATGAGTCTCTGGGCACCTAATCCAGCACTCAGCCATTGCTAGCACTTAAAACTCCCCCAATTCTGCACGTCTCCATGAGAGACTAAGTTTTCCCAAGTGAGGCCCTTTAGCTGTCTAAGTTTCYGTAGGTGTGCACAAGCAAAAATGTTGTTGTCTAGACAATACTGAATTTGTTGAAGTTCCAGTTTATGTTTAGGTCCATGAAAAATTCACAAAACATGTTTTTCTCCTTTTTATCTGACATTCATCACAGTAATTGTTTTCAGAGCACAGCTACTGGGAAAAAAGCCTGGCTGATTATCCTTCCTCTTCAGTGAGAGGTTGTAAAGCATAGATTTAAATCAGACATACATTTAAATTCTTTCTGCTTTATCTTCTTCAGCTATGGTTTAGTATCAGGTCTTTCTTCCATGAGAAGATTGCCCTAACCAAGGAACAATAGATGTTTCTTAATATTCTTCCTTACTTCAGCCCTCCTGCGCCCGCATCCTCTCCTGCTGTTTAAGTAGAACAGCAATTGTAAATGATAGTGTGAGATGKGAACTTCTGACTTGCAGATAACCTTGTGGTTAGAGCTTCCATGGAGAATGTAGGCTAAGACAGAATGAAATTTGGAGTATGATCACTTGTCCGAATGTCTTCATCACAGTGTGATATAAGACTGGGCCCTTGTATTTTGTTTTTATTCTTTTCTCTCTTTGTGAGAAAGAAATTATGCCATTTAAGTACTTCACTGCAGGAGACTGTTCACAGCCAAGAATGTTGTGAGCAAACAGACACCTTTTTGAAAAGGAAAATCCCTTCAGCTTCGCTAAGTTTCTCACCATTTCTTACTGCCTAGCTTCTAATTCAGTTTTCTTCCATTGGCACATAACTTATAACATGGCTTGGGGGTCAATGGGGATATAATTAGTTGGCAGATTGCTTGAAAATTAGATGTCACAGTGCAAAATCCTTCTTGAGAATTTAACCCTTCATCTGTGATAGGAAATGCATAAAACCAGGGAGGCTGGAAATAAAGAATTATGATTTGCTGCACAATTGTTTCAAATAACGTCACCTTCCATGCTGATGATCCACTGAATCCTTAGCTGCATGTTTCTTTGTCCACAATCATCAACTGAGTTCTGGCTGTGGTTCAGGTTTTCCACTCACCAAAAAGGAACTTAATTTGTTTGTTCTCTCTCTGCTGATCTATTATACAACTTTTCAACCTGATCATTATAAGTTTGTCTCCCCTTGCAAAYAGGAGGGCTAGAGGGAAAGGCTTAAATCAGGTCTCTCTTGTCGTTTCTTTTCAATTCTACATTTCTAATAACAGACATGGCTTGACTGTATATGCCGTAACAAGGTTCCCCATCACTTCAACACAGTAGTGTGGTTGACTTCATATTGTGGCCGTTTCGAAGCATTCTTTCTGGCTGGTCTTCCAGAGTTGCATCTCTGTTCTTGCTTCACTTGTTTCTAAGTGTAATTCTTTTCCTCTTCCTCCTGCCGAAAGCATTCTCTTCTTGCAGTTCTTTCTGGTTCAACTTCATTTTCAATGGCCATTTCCTTTACTCCTGATTTCATGCCACATTGTGTCTACRAGGGGAAAATCTTCCAATAGACCTGACAGTTCCACTGAAAATTCATCCTCCCCTCCTGCTAAGCAGGTATTTTCCTTGATACTGAAAAGCTGTGCAATAACAGTCAGAATTTTGACCTCTTTCACTAATTTATCATTCATATGTTCTCTTCCTTTCTCTTTCCATTTATTTGCATGGTAAAATTCCTGCAGAACAGAATTTCCAAGGTCCAAGGTATCACTTGGCCCTCCATTTGCTACTTAACTTGTTGTGTCTTCTTTACATAACTCTCGCCACTCATCCTGCCCAATTCAAATTTTGCTCCTTATAGTCCACCAAAAGACTGTTGCCAAAAGACTTATACATTAATTTTCACTGTACTGTACTGTAATTTTCTCTTTTTTCTTTTCAATTTCTTTTCAATTGTCTATTCTTACTGCCTTTTTTTCCCAAGATATTTTCTACGTTACCTGAATATTCTTTCAAAATATATTCCTTCAATATTCATATATTGACCACAAGTTGTAGAAGTGGGAGCTGCAGGGATGACCTGTGTGGGTGGAAGCCATGAACTGCCCTGTGCTGATCACAGTAGGGTCTGRTCATCTCTGAAACTAGTGTGAGCAAGCTGCCTTATGCCAAAACACCAACTTGCTTCAAAGCAGGAACACACGCAGCCTCTGCTTAAACATATTTAAGGAAGAGATGAAGCTGCTAGAAGGGGGGAAATGCAGGAGATATGTTGAAGAGGGTTTTGTAGGCACATGGCTGGAGGTATGCTGTTGGAAGGCATGATGGCAGAGGCACCCCTGAAAGAGTGCAGCCCATGGAGGAGCCATACCAGGGCATGTACACCACCGAACAGGCTGCAGACATGGATGACCCATGTTGGGGCTGGTACACCCCTGAGTAACTTCAGCTGCACGTGACCCATGCACCACAAGGACATCCCCAAGGGTCTGTAGCCTATGTGGAGCAGAGAAATATGGAGCCAGAGCAGAGAATAATGAATAGGAAACCAGGAGCCACAGAGGAAAATGTTCAAGAAACAAGGGACACCTACTACATGCATAATTCCTACTCRCTACATTCCCTCACAAAGCATAACACATGGAGAAAACATGGGGATCTGAGGACAGGATGGAGAATGAAAGGTTCTTGACTGAAGAGGTGTGTAGTGAAGGCCAAGGAAGGGTGTTTCCTCTGTTTGATTGTGTCTTCTTTTTCTTCCTCAGTATCCCAACTAGTGATCAAATGTCTGTGTTAATTGTCACAGAATTAAATAAAATTCCCTGACTCAAGATTATTTTGCCTGTGACAATCAATAATAAGGTATTTCTGTGACAAAGCAAAATCTGCAGTAGAAAGGAAAATGAAGGTTATGTTTCCTTTTGCTGAGAGGAGACATTCTTCTAAATGGAAGATTTTTCTAAATGAGATCAATTGGTGAAAAACTACCAAAGCATTTAGTAGAGCCAAGTTATGGGCTGAATCTTACAAGTAATAGTTACAAAAACGTATGAGCTGGTAGATACTAGTGAACCTATATCTGTGGATGTGGATTTTGAAAAATGCTCTAGCCAATGTAGGTGCCTAAATTCTTACTACATTGTTCCTTCAAGAACTTAAATTTTGCTGATTCTTGCCTACTGATTTCTGCAGAAGCAAATCCCATATGAATGCTATGTGCTTTTATGTTGCTCAAAGGACTTTTCAGAAAATTGGTCTAATTTGCTAGTTTGCAGCTCCAGTTTTTACTGGACAATTTACTGGACAATTTACAAATGTCCAGTTTATGACATTCTGTGTCATCCAGAAGCCAGTGTCTTTTATTTTGACATCTGAAACACTGAAAATTCTTTGCACTTGCTCACTTCTTGTAGCTGAGTTTCTCTCTTCTGGAATAAACCCTTAGCTTACAGCACAAAAATTTACCCTAGAAAAATTGCTTCAAGAGTTTCCAGTGAAAGCACTTGCTATGCAATCAGGTTCCAAAGATTCCTCAGTGAGCACCTAAGAACTGGTTGGTGTCATACCTCTTAACATCCTCATAAATAGATAACATCAGAATTATTTCACTGAATGTGTTTATAGAGAATAAGATCGTCTACACCTGGGGCGGGCTCTCGGAGGTGCTGACAACACTACTGAAGCTGATTGCCTTAAAAGCAAATACACATGGTTTTAGTTTATGTCGGCCTGTAACTTACTAAATATATTTACAGGCTCAGTCTTGCAACCTGCTGCGTGAATACAATTGCATCCATGTGTGGACCCTGGCAGAGCAAGGAAGACAGATGATTTTCCTTATATGGACTTTTCCCAAATACACACTAAGCAATTAGAGAGGAGAGGCCACTGCAGCTTTGTTTGTCTTTTCCTCGTGCTGCCGGTCGTTGTACTGTCTGCTGCTTATCTGCAGGGTTATGATCTCTTGGCTGGCTGTCCCTAGGAGGGGGAACGCGCGCCTCTCACTGAGAACTGTGCAGTCTTCTTTCACTGAYTCCATCTGTCCTCACCAGAGATGACTAACTTTCTGGAGCGCCCTCCTTGTTGTCTGAAACCAGAAGCAARCTCGCTTTATATCATGAGCTGTTAAGACAGTCCTTGACAGTAAATCCGAAAACCTGATCAGTGTCCCAGAGTTTCAGTCTTGATTGGAAGAAGGGCGTTTTTATTTAGGGATACACTTTGCTATGCCATGAAAACCAAAAGCTTCCCTACATGACATCTCTGTCAAATTAGTGAAAATATCATGCAATTTTTGTAATGAGCTTGCRTCTACTGGAAAGGGTTGCTTCCTCATCTGGATTCCTGCATTACCTAGAGCAACAAAACCTCTGTCCTAGTAGGGGCTAGATAAGTTTAAATAGTAAAGTTGGTCATCAGTTTTATTAATATGAACACAAATATGTATGCTCTAATTGTAGGGCTAGTATTTCACTCTACAATTTGGAATTCATTGACTTGCCTACCTCTGAAAATGGTCTTTCTTAATGCACTCTGTAGTAATTTCTATGCTTCCTAAATATTATTACACATGATGAAGTTAGGTGCATCTGGATGTTTAGCTATGGTGTGCCTGAATATTTTAAGGAATTGATTGAAGGACTTTTCAAACTTTTGCAAATAATGATCTTCAATCTTGGGATTCAGAGACTAAAAATAACCTCATGTGGCAGAAAGAAAGGATTGGGATCGTGAAAATTTTAGACAATTAATTTTGTATAGATTCAAGCATATCAGGAAAATAATATATAAAAATTTAGGGAAACTCCAGTTAATAATTAAAAATAAGCTTATTAAATATGTTTAAGGCTAAAAAAAAATTAAAAAAGGKTTTTTTTGTAATTACTGACCCAAATCTAACAATTTACCATTGTGGATGGAGTTAAGACTCCATAAGACCAGTTAAGGTCTATATGGAATATTAAAGAAGTCCATGAGGCTCTGTGAGATCAAAAGGTTCTGTCCACACAAAGCAAATTATGGGAATGAAGTCTGCATAGATAGGATGGAGGGATGGARTAGTATGGATAATGGACTGCATGTAGTAAGACATTACACAAAGTGCTACCTAATACAGATTTACTGACCTGGAGATAAATACTCATTGAARGTGATAGATTTCAAATAGGTTGACAAAAGGGAGAAGAAAGTAATTAYTAGGGTAAGGTTTCTCAAGGGAGAACATTATCTAGGAGTGCCAGGCAGCATCATTGTGGTCACTACTGGAATCCATCTTATTTCTAATGACAACTTTGTTATCTCATCCATGGAAGGTAGAAAAGATTCACTAATTGTGCTTGGGCAACAAAGGAAAATTTGTAAAGGCATTAAAGACTGTGGCCTTGTCCATTATGCAGATATAACAGGTATTTTCAACATTACAGGTGACATGTCAGCAAATCCTTCTCTCTCACACCACTGCTGCAATACCAAAGTGCTTATAAACACATTTTTGCCAGGGAGATTTTCAAAGTGATGAGTCTGTGTTAAAGAGTGTTCAAACACAGTATTGATGCTGGCTATCAGTGTGCTCTGTTTTAGTGTGAAGTCCATGAAATTCACGACTGGGATTTTTAAAATAGAGGTAAGTACTCTTTAGGATCTAATGCTTCAGACATGCACTGAGTTTATTTACAAACTGATATTTGCCAAATTCCCTAGTAGAGGGCCGGGTGCTGGCCTACAGAAGTGCTAGGAGAGCACAGCACCTACTCAGAAGATGTTACATGCCCTTAGCAATGAAGAACAAGCATGAGATAAGCATCAGGTTGCTGAAGCACTTAGATTAAAAAAAAAAAAAAAAAAATCAGATATTCACCTTTATTTCAATTTATGTAGAATTTAGGGACCTAAATTCAAAAGTTATAACTATTTAAAATTTTGTTAAAATTGGTATTTCTAAGAATAGCTAGGCTGCTAGGTATTCGTCAGAACTTTTATGTTAATATATTAAGTAATATAATAATCGGGGTGGGCTAAATATGTTAGCCCTTAATACTGATCTAAAATATGAAACTATTTAATAAATAATAAATCAGTATCTGCTAAACTCCCAGGGTCAGTCCAAATACTGCACATCTTCAAAAAGTAAAATGCAATAAAACGTACAGTGACCATAGTACAGTGACCATTTCATCAAAAATTATGGACAATAGAGGGGTGCTCAGGTCAGGGGAGTATGAAATGATGTTATAGCCACAAAGATATAATAGTCTCATRTAAGTGGGCAATATGATAATAGGCAATATAAAAGTCTAACGGCTGTACTGTCATATGCAGTCCTACTTTCACAAGGAAGTGCTATGAGTCTTCTCTACTCAGTGGAAAACTATGCTGGGGCAAGGAAGGAACTTCAGACTGTGACTGCCAATCTCACATAAATGTTGGAATCAGAGCCAACTTCAGAGGAGTTGTGCAAAACTTCAGACAAAACCATATTTCCTATTAGTTATCTTAGTTTTGGTCCCTTTGTTGTTGCTTGGTCTTAGTCTTCCTATGTAGTCCTATTGTTGTGGATATTCTTTTTAGTGTCTAACTGGATTTGGCACCAAATTTGGATTTATGAATTCACTACATAAAAGATATAGGTRTTCTTCCTTCATACTTGAAGGAAGAAGCGTATGGTAGAACACAGTGGATAACATATTATTGYGCCTGAGGAACTCAAGGTGTTCTGTAGGGACCTCTTAAAATTAAGTTGCAGTGGCAGCTATAACTACGTAGAAGGAGTCAGAGAAGACTCCTTCTTCTCTGTAGGTTCTATAACTTAATATCTGATCAATATCCAGCTGTCTAAGGAGCATGATGATCACAGCTCATGATAGTCCATTAGTGCAAACACAGGAAGAAACTTCTATACATAGACAAAAGCACACAACACTGATGAACAGATATAACAGAACAGATCCCCATCCTGTGTGGATCACTCAGGAAGTCTTTGTGTCTGGAAAGCACACAAATGCCACTGTGGATCTCACTCTTGGCCGTCTTTCTGTTTCACACTTAGAGTTAAATTCTCACAGGGAGACAGATGCTGCAGGTTGAGGCTCTACGTCATTATAAGTCCTAAAGTACTCCGTTGCATACTGAAACACTGGGCTCCAAGGAAAGGATCTAGAGTTTTTATTCGGACTGGTGCTGACATCACAATAGGCAACATACTGGGTGAAAAGCTACTCTAATTTTAAACTGAAAGGGAACATGGGTTGCCAGGATATATGTTCTTCTGAGGGCACTCAGCAGCAAGTCCTGGCATGTCCAAAGAAATCTATAGGTGATGGCTTCAGCAGTTAGAGCTGTCAAACATTAGCAAGCAAACTGGGAATTTAACTTGGCCTTAGATACCTGCAAAGGCAGTTAGTGCCAGTGTCCTTTTGTGCAGCTCAGTCTGAGCCTCTGAAAGAGTGATGGCTTGTGCCAAAACACATCTCTTGAGTTATTTTTCTTGGCTTGTCTAGCTCCAAACCCATCATACTGATTTTCAGTAGTCTTATTTACCATCCAATGCAGAGAGTTTGGCTGTTTAACTCATGGTTGCAATTTCCATCCTGCAAAAATTTTCCACATCAAAGCAGGAGGAACTCTATCTACTTAAAATCAGTATTTGCAATATGTGTAGCACACTCAAAGATGGAAACAAAAGGTGGAAGGTGAGTATGAGTCAGATTTAAAATATGAAAAGAGTACAGCTTTTTTATATCTCAAATATATCTTCGATTTCTATGAGCACTTCTTCCGCTACTTAGTGTGGAGCAACCAGTGGGTGGGAATTTGAGAGCTGAAACATACACAACAACTAAACCACAGCAAACTGYTTAGGCCTGTTCCAAATATCACAATCTATCTGATGCAAAATTTCATTTGAGAGAAAAATGAATACAGTCATTAATCAAAGGAGACTAGAAAAGTAAAAGATGAGAAAACATCTAGAAAGTAGTGAATACAAAAAGACTGAGGGTGACAAATTATGTAGCAAGTGGCACAAGAATTACTACRCAAGTTTTTGTAAATGGATTTGTATCTTGTGTTTGATAATTCTTAACTGGATTACACTAGGATTGCAGCACAAACTTATGCCTTGTTAGACCTCAACAAATCCCCGGGAAAGAAATGCCATTAGGAGAATTACCCATCAGAAAAAACTTCATCTACATGTTTTTCCTTATCAAATATTAGAGACTGTGTGAAAGAGAAATCATGTGATTTTCTGATGTTTTATAAAACTGTGAACTCTAAATCTTCTCTGTGAAGATAATGCTAAAAGATGTGGTTGTGCTTTCCACCCAACCACCTGTTTTTATCAATCATATAGAAATTATGTCTTTCAGGTATCCTTTTTTAAATATAGCTGAAACTAAAGCATCACCACTACCAGCTGTGGTTGAAAAAGAAAATATCTGTGAATGAATTCTGTTAGAATCTTGGCTTTCTCAGAGAATATTAGGAGTGCTTTGAGGATATGCCAGACCCGGCTTAAAAGCAGCCCTTAGCAGATCCATGCAGTCAAGTGGAGAGAGTCTAATACGCAGGTGGGACAAGAGTAAAATCTAGTTTAGAAACCATTAATTTAATTCAACATTAGATGTCTAGATTTGAATTGAATCATCTTAAGATCTTAGGTTGAAACAGTTGTAAAAACAAAACAAAGCAAAGCAAAAGGAAATAAAAAAAGCAAACAAAAAAAMCCCCAACCTTTTCAATACCCTAGCACTTTCTTATTATAGGCATCTATCTATGCTGAGAAGATAAAAAGACTGGATATCCACACAAAGATGTATTTTGCAAGTTTTACTATCTTAAACTAGGCTGGTCCCATGGGCTGAATGCCCACTGGTAATTGAAGTGCACCGGCTCCACTTCCAGAGCACATATTCTGATTTATTTTCATTTGAAATGAGTCCTCTCCATGTGCTCCAAAGCCACTCCATTATGCAAACCAAAGTGCACTGAGTGGGGATAATTAGGAGATTCTCTTTAAAAGTGTACTTCTGATTTGGACTAAAAACACTTGTATAGACACACCCTTAAATATCTATCTATCTTAAATACCTTATGTATCTAATTTTCAGTATCAAAGTATATAACACTCAATAAGACTGAGCAATACTTAGTGAAGAAGCATCGATATCTGGGAAACTTTGAGATTAAAAACCTGATCCTTCTACAATTCAGATATCTGCAGATCRCTGAACAGGTTTCTTTTTCAATGAATATTTGAACATACATGTTTATTTCCGTGCTATTGTAGGCATTCAGTATAATTTCTGGATCTGGTATTTAGTTTCACAGTTCTATTCACATGCCTCAGTCTGGTTTATATAAGCATTTGATATTTTCTATTTGCATAGGTTCTTCATTATGTTATGATTTAAGATCTGCTGGTACTTAGACATACTCATATATTATTTACAGATTTTCTGGGAAAAAAAAAGGTTGAGAACATTTTAAAAAAATTTACATCTCAGAAGTAGTTTGGCATGTAAACTTTTCTTYCCCATCTGCCACACTATATGACATTCATGCAGATGTATGAGATATGAGACGTATGCAACATTAATTTTCACATATATTCTTATTTGGTGATAAGCCTGTGGCAAGCATGTCTCTTGTCAACTAATTAGTAAGAGCACTTTAGCAGTGTCACCAATGTCAAGCTTCTTATTGACAGCAGGAGTGTTAGAAGGTCTGATCATGTTGGTGGATAGTCCATGATTTTTAAAAGATTCTACTTCTAATTGATTCAGGGACTTCTCTTACACTGAATTCACAGTTGAAGAATGGTGATTTTATTTTTTTTTTTCTTATTTGCCAGCTTGCATATCCTTAAGTTCTTTAAGGGTCTTAAGAACTAGACTACTAAAATTTAAGAATTGGTTCTTAAACTGATTCTTAGGCACATCCTGAATGAGTGGTTATGGTCTCAAATGTTGCAAAGATGTACCTAAAAGAAGCCACACTTATGTGTGATATTCCTATAGTGCAATATATCTACCTTTACAACTGGGAGCCCTCTCTTCAGGTCTCTAAGGCCCAGTTATTATATTATATTCTCCTCAGCTTCCTAAATCTTTTGCATCCTTACTCTATACTTAAATTTGTTTGGCTAGAATGACGTGAAAGAATTTTAGTGAGAATAGGCAACAAGTAATTTTACAGCATTCAGGGACTTTGGAAATTATAGATTTTAAAAAGTCTGTATTTCAAAATAAAGGTATTTGAGGCCCTTTTCTTCGACAAGCTTGGGGAAATCAAAAATACCTGCCTTATTTTGGGATAATTTGATAATATCTCCATACCCCTATGTCAGCCCAACAGTCCCAAAGTACAAGCAGCAGGCTAGTGRTTACAGCAGAGAAAGGTGCCATCTGGGTTTCATTTGCAACTGTACCACAGACTTGCTTTAACACCTTGAACAAGGCATTTAACATCACTATGGCTCAGCTGTAAATGACAATTAATTACAGTTGTGTCCAAAAGCTCCGATCAGGATGAGACCCAACTACGCCTGTTACTATATAAACCATCTCTGACAGTGTCTCTGCCCTGAAGAATCTAATTTAAAACAAGATGCAACAAGCAAATCTTACACAAAAAGAAAGGACGGAATAGAGAAGAGGAGGGTAATGAAAATAAGATAATGAGGTTACTTAGGGAGGCATTACAGAACTTGAATGTTCCAAAGCATTAATTAATTGATTAATTAATTAAAATTAGCTCTCCCTAACTGCACCACAACCTCTCCACCACTGACTSTGTAGATACTATAGCAGAAGAAAATCCTGAGTAGGGTCTTAAAGAACTGTAGAGGTCAAGGCCTTTGAGTTAGGTCTGACAGGTTAATCTATATATCAGAGTAATATAGAGAGAAATGCAGAACTGATAAACAGAAATTCAAACCTGATATCCATATGAAGAAGAAGGCGTACACAGATAATAATGTAGAAAGATACTACAGTTTATGCTATTTTTTGAAATCTTAAGTTAAAAGCATGTCATTTATGTGTATTCTCTTTATTATTTTATTGAAAATGCTGTAACTAACTGAGCAGTAGTAATGCAGATGCAGACTGGACTTTTTTTTTCGCTTATTAAAATCTGTGATTTTCTGTTCTTTGAGTAGTTAATAGGAAGTGAAGTTGAAGAGAAAATGAGCAGCAGGTCACCAGTGACTTATGCCTTTTCCTTTTCTATATAATGCCTTTCCTTTGATATAATTGCTATCTTTTCCCTTGCAGATGAAATGAAAATCAGGGACTTCCCTACCTGGCAGAATTTATATATCTTTCCTCCATATCTGGGTTCCAACTTCAGTTTGGGCAGCCTCTTCTCCTATTTTGGATCAACCTCTGAGAAATATGTGATTTTTCTCCTATTCCTGTTGCCTCTTTAGAACACCATTTTTTTCTCCRCCTTTATTAAGTAGCCTTTTAATCATCTATTCTTCCTGTATGATCGTTCTCCTTTCATCTTAGTTGTGTTTGCTTTAACTAGCAGTATAAAACAGGTTATACTATTTCATCTTTTTGCCTGTAGAGGGGACCAATACAGAATTGCAATGAGAAGAGGAGAGCAGGAATCCAGGCATCCTATATTATCAATTTATCATAAGTAACTGGAGAAACAAAGAGTCCTACAAAGTGGTCTAGAATTAGAAAGGATTAGAAAGAATTAGAAAGGAAAGAATCATCATTTGCAAAATATACAGTGAAAGACATAAAGACTTGGGTTGCTAGTCCTTTTCTGAGTATACAGCAAGATTAATTCAGAGGATTCTCTGCAGATGTGTAGCTGGCAGAACTGACTGGAAAGTAAGAACTCCATTTTTAGTGAGAGTTAATTTTTATTTTTATTTGTTTGAGCTTTTAATGAAGAAAGAAAATGAAAGGGAGTTTTCAAAAATGTTTACAAGCCAAAGACACACCAACCAACAGCCTGGGGATTTTCTTTGAGGAAGTAAAAAACTGAAGACTTAGTCTTAATTCAGGCTACAGAATATTTCACCTTTGAATCTTCATTCTTCATTCAATGATATTTTCAAAACAGTACAGCTTCAGTGAAACAAACTAATTAAGCAGGAAAAAAAAGCAGGAAAAGATTGTGTTTCAACCTGTTTTAATAGCTTGAATCCTAGATAGCTCACCTAGAACTGGGCAAAAAATCCAGTGACACCATTGTGACAGAATTTCAATCAAGAATCTGGTTCAGTTTGAATTCTACCAGATAGAAAAATGCCGGTTTGGAAGATCTTAAAGGATCTGCTGAATCAAATTATTCATTTGAGAATCAATTCATGAACATGCAGAAATATAACATTCCTTAATTTGCTGACTGCAATTTCATATTTTTTATTTTATACCCAAATCTTTTAAGCTGTAACTTTACATATGCTCTATGCAGCTTTCTGTTCTGGTTCTTATGATTTCTTTGAGGGCAGCTACAATTTCATGGAAAAGAACAGAAAAAAAAATGGTGCTCATGATTTGGGAAATCATTTAGTAACTTAAGAAAAAATCTTTTTTTGCACTTTCTGAAAAATGCAAGACAATGAAAAAATATTTTTTCAGACTTAAGTGTATTACAGCTAATGGAAGAATATCTTTCAGAGTTTTACAAAATGTAAGAAATAGCTCCAGTTGTAAAGAAACTTTTCTTCATTATGCATTGCACACAGTTTTGCCAGATTGCTTATTTTAATTAGAGCAGAACTCTAGCTTCTGCTCATTGGTTTAGCGGGTGCCATAAAATGAAGTTTATTTAATTTTCTAAAATAAGTAAAGCAGAGTAAAGTTAATTAAAAGTTAATTACAGTATAATGAATCATTCGCACTCACTGTGCCAGTGTAGCCCAGATGATTACTGATGTCATCCTTCCTGAACACTCTTGCCCTCTCCATTGTGGGTTTTTCCCTCCAACAGCATGGGGTGTCCCCCATATGTCTTTTTTAGTTCCACCAATATTTTCATTGCCTAGGTCAGACTGAATTCTAAAGGAGAAAGAAATAAAAAGCCTTTCTTCATTTCTTCATTTCTCTATTTCTTTCATTCTTCTTTTTTTTTTTTTTTTTTTTTTTTAATGCTTTCCTCAGGCATAATTTTCATTTAGACTTCTGATTGCCTTTTAAACTTGACAGAATATACCTATAAAATTTGTTAGTAATTGTTTCATTTCCCAGCCTGGCATGTGTAGTTAACCTTGGAAGACTGATTGGACGTTGGCTGCACTGAACCCAACCTTTACTGGCACCACAAAGGTCACGGAACGGCTCTCACTGAACCTGCGCCTTTAAACACAAGATTCTGTACATATTGGATTTGCAGTGTTTTTACTGCTCATTAATTCATCATTAAAAAGATGTTAACTAATCACTCTCTATAAGATTTCAGTTTAAAACTCACTTTAGCATGAAATGCCCCAAACCTGGTGCCCAGCAACCTGAAACCTTTCAGGACTGGCAGGGTATTTGAGAGAGGCATGTGAAGATCCTGTTCAGCATGTGCTTTAACGAAAATGATTCACAAAGAAAGAAGATATTTTCCTTTATTTTTCCAGTTGGCAATGTCATTACTAATGTTAATACTTGGTACTTCTATTATGGAGAAAGTCCAAAGACTTCACCTACAGGAACAACCTCTGTTCTTCTAGCCACTTCAAAAAGAGACAATTCCTATTCGGCTTGTGGCGATTGGATGAAAAAAATACTTACCAGTATTATTAAAATAATGTAGCTACAGCTCTCAGACACATCATTGGCCATTCCTAATATTTCAATGTGTAGGACTGAAAAGTCCTAATGGAAAAAAAGAATTGAAGGGAACTGAATATGAATATGACAGCATAACATCTTTAGTGCCTAATACTAAAATTATATTGGAAAATTGAGATAATTGACAAAAATTAATGCATATTTTACTTACATAGGAGAACTGCTGGTGTTTCACAGTTTTAATGTACTAAGTGCTATGAAATTTACAGAAACAAACACAACCACTTAATAATTTAACAAAAGATTGAGAAACATATTCAGTAAATTAAGGTATAGGTATGAGGGATTCAGGGTGGTAGTGACAGAACTGCACGATAATTTATATAGTCAGAGGGAACATCTTGAGTTAAAAGTCTCACATGCACACATACATAAATACCAAAACAAGATTAAAATGGCATTAAAACCACAGATGCAAAACCTGTGACGTACCACAACCAGAGGTATCATGAAACCTTTGTTCAAGTTCTTTATGGCTTGGATTATGGTATGATCTAATTAGAGTACATTTTATGGATTATGCTATGACCTAATTAGAGTGCACTTTATTTCTTCTCTTTGGCTTGTCATAGAGATATGATGATAAGATCTTCCAATCCGTGACATAGATTTCGACTACCAAACTCAGAGAAGTAGTAGACAGGAACTATTATGCATGTTAGGCAGATGGCTCTCTAGAGAAGGAAGCAATTTACATTTATGCTGCGGTTTGCAGCTGTTCAAAGATATCAGTGAGGTGCTGAAATTTCTGGCCCACAAGGGGAAAGTTGATCTAAGTTTGAAACAGTACTTAAAGACAGCCTGGTCAAATACATATAATTGGCAGTTGTTTATCAAAAGCAGTATAAGAAGTGGTTTACATTTCAGTATGTCATATGAGAAATTTAGGAGCTATTCCAAACTCCAAGACCTTATCCGATACCTCAGTTATCTGGTTTGTAAAATGAGAGTGCTGGTCATTGCAAGCGTACTAGCATAAAAGTATGAAACTTCCATTTGCAGCAAGATTTATAATTTGCAAAATAGTAGTAGCAGCACTTTGACAGTCTAGGCAGGAAGAAAGCTCTCTTCCTGTTACAGATACAAGCATGAAAAAAAAAAGAAAACTAGATATATTGGCACATGTCACTAAATTGTCACATTTGCATAGATTAATGAGATGCATTGGACCCTCTTGCAGTGAGTGATTGGCAGCAAAATAGAAATAATTATTTATATGTAGATATCTGTGTCAGAGAAGTGAGATGATAGTTATCAAATGAAAGTTTGTAAAACAATCTGATCATGACAAGAGAGATGTTAGCCTTGAAATTTGTATTATCCCCACCACTTTGGCCACCTGAGAGGGGGCATGACCTAACAAATGAGAAACTTTTAGAAACAAGAGAGATAGCTACAGTGCAAGTGTTCTCTGTTTCAGTAGTACCTTGCAGGAGATAAAATGGAAATAGAATAGAAATAGGGTGAGGAACTCATCTCTCCAGATGCTGATATCAGCCAAACAAGTAATCTAACTCCTTCTAAGAGTCAGTGGAAAGTAAGAAGTTAATTTACAGTGTTTTCTGTCCTACATTAAGCATCTATAACAAGACAATTGATTATAGTCTGAAAGTGTATGCTTCTTTATGCTAGTTGTGAATGAATGCTTGCATGGCTAGCTCCTATGTGTCTATATATAGAGATATTATATATCTGTGACATATACGTGTAGYTGGCAGGTCTGTTAGGAGGTCCATGGCTTTCTGAAGAGGTAGTCCGGGGGTTCAGGGAGATATAKCAAATTGCCATCTAAACAAACAGAAGATGCTTATCTTTTTGAAATCTAATCACACCTGAGCATTTAGATGGAGAGCTTTGTCCATACTGTCTGCCTATCATCCATGCAGGGTTGGAAAGTAGATCTTTATTAACATCACTTAGCATTATTTGCAGAAATCATGGCTTTGTCTACAAGCCTAAGCTTTGCTGATTTTGTTTTTTTTTCTGTAGTATATCATAAAATTGTTCTCTTTGAAAAAGCTTGGAGCTGTTAGACTGATGGAAAGTCCAAGTTGCCRTCTTCATGCACTGTCTGAGTAAACCATTTGGGCTGATGTTGTAAAGCAATTATTTGTCAGGTGACTTATGGCCCCAATGAGCCATAACAAGACAATGAGCACTTGTTTCAAAAAAAGAGCAGAATGCTATGTTTCAAGAAAACAAAAATATGCAACATCAGGCACAAATGTATTCAACATTGCCAACTAAATGAATCCCTGCAGACAAAAGTAAATACAGAAGCCGTTAAAGACTAGTCAATGTGCGTTTTAGGTCTCTAAACAATAACACTGTGCAGATCAGTAACAGAGCCCTTCATAATTTGCAGTCTCTGCAGAAACAAAGAGGTTCTGTTGTATTTATTATCAGATAGCAGCATTCCTCTCTTGAAATCCAAATACAACAAAAACTCCACTGCACTGTGCAGTTATTTTGGTCATGAATAGGGCCTCTGTTTAAGATCAGCAGGGTACATACACCTAGGAGGACACTGTGCTCCTGAAAGTTAAATAAGAAACTGTTGACTCAGACTCTTCTGATGAACATCTCATGGCTTCAGGCTCCAAGTCTCTCCATTTTTTTTTCCTTCAGCAGAGTTCATTTAACTTGTAATGTTTCCAGCATGTTACTCAAGTATGACAGAAAATATATAAAAATAATACACTATTACTGTCATCTTTTTCTAAAAATATTTTCCTTGGGACTACAAATGCATAAATTCATTTCTTTAGGTTGGATGTTTAAATCGGTATCATCTGTGTTTACAGTAATTTCATTGCAGAACAACTCACTGCTGCTATATAGTTATAGGCTTATTAAAGTGGTTCCTATATTCTCTGTGAAAGAATACACATGAATAAGCTAAACTGTAAATGAAATAGTTTATAAAATATATTAGCATGTGAGACATAATGCTGTAGGTATATATGTACAAATATAAATGAAACATATTTGGTAATATAATACTCTCAATTGATCGGGGAGATCAGATTGATGTGCCATTAAAACTAAATTATTTAGGGATTTCTTTTGACTATAGGACAAAATTGTAGAACTATAAAAGAAAACTATAAAACAATCACTACCTAACTAGCAATGACTAAACTGAGGATAAGACTGAAGCACAAGGAGCTAACAGAAAGATTCCCATTGAGCTCAGTGAGCTGTCTCACCCCCTGCAGCACTGAAACTGCAGTATGCTTTCTGCAGAAATGAACTACCAACCTTCTGGTGTGCAGAGGCCCACCAGCTCTCCTGTGTTAATCTTGAAGTCACTGGAGAAGTACAGAGCAGAGGTGCTCATACTGTGAGCCATGTGAGTCATCTGAGAGCTAGATGTGGGATAACCACAATCATATGAATCCTGGCCTCTTGCATCCAGCCTGAAGCTGGAAATCAGTACCGTATTGCACATCCTCATATGCACCTTCCATCTATATGCGTCTTAACTTGGGCACCCATACACACAGCTCCATTTCATGGTGAAGCCATGCTTCCAATAAAACACTACTGCAGAGAATCACACATAGAGGCTTGATCAAGTCTTCTGTATTTTCACTTTGTATTTTGACAAACCCTGTCCAAACCCCTTCTGCTCCACCAGTTTGTACTGGCTAGGGATCTGATCCATGGTACCTATAGCTCATGTTCCTGTGATCTCCCAAAGGTCTAGTGCTTTGAGAATGACTTAGACTTATCAGTAAGGAATTGTAAAATTAGGACCTTAAGCTACTGCTCATGTTACTATTTGACAATTTTTTTTTTAAGTTGTAAGTTGTAAAATATAGCTATTTCTTTGTAAGACTGTTACAGTATATTTTGGCCATGTCATATTAAATGTGCTGATTAATAAAAGACTTATTGAAGTGTCTAATATTAAACATATGAACTTATAAACTTTTGAAACAATTGGTGAGTTTGCCAAATTTAACAATTTGGGCAGAAACTTTTCTTTTTGTATGTGTTAAAAATAAATCAAAAAAATCAAAATGAATGCAGCTGGAAATGTAATCTATCTCCAGATTTTACATTAAAGACTTATTAAACATAATGCTTTTACACTTCTTTTGTCTTTTGGGTAACAATGAGATCTGTTTCATTCTTTGGCAGAATAATGCTAAGTGCCTGTGCTTACAGTGGGATACTGTGAATTTGGACACACAGAGGCCAATTTCTGCAGGTTTGATCCTCCCAGCAGAATCAGGTTACTTTTACAGTGGGTACTTACTCCGAATTAGAAGAACATACCAAGTGATCCCACATGCCAAAAGTGCTAATACATTTACAATATAAAAATGTACAGTACATACACGGTAATATCCTAATATACMAATATTATTTATACAACCCAAATATTAGCCATGGTTCTAAATGACTGTGTCATGGATCACTACCTTTGAGCAACATGGAATCTAGCATGACATATGGTATGAAAGCCAGAACAAAAAGCATTATTTCTTTGTGGAAATATTTCTCTGCATAAAGGAACATTCATCCACACATCTTGTTGGCCAGTTGATTGCCACATGAAGTTTTAAAAGGTGAATAAAGATTGACAGATAGTGTTTCCTACTACTCATAGAAAGCTAGGCACATGCATATTTAATTGTCTCACTTGATACTGTTATAACTGCAAAATATTTACTTTTTGTACTGTCACAAGTTATTCTGACACTGTCAGCAGTAAGTAAATAGAGATTCTGAAGTCAATCCTGTATAAGAATGGCAGATTGTGCCCCATCAAAGTCTTAGGAATGCAAAACATTGCCTAATACGCCACACTTTCCCTAAGTGTTATCTAGATTTCAAACCCAAATTATGGAAGAATAGTTGTTGATCTATCTATTTCAGTTTTGTTTTGTTTTGTTTTGTTTTGTTTTGTATTCTCATTACTATAGAGTAATGAGAGTAGATAACAGAAATTTTCCACCAGTTTCCCTGCTTCAATATGGGAGAAAACAAAGCCCAATAAAACTTCTCCAAAGGCTTTAATTTTTACTTTCTTTGTTCTTCCTTTCTGATTTTATTTTTCACTGTCTCTTTTTCTTCCTTCTTTTCCTTTCACAAATTGCATGCAGTTCTGTTAACAAGTGATTATCACCCAGTCCCTCTTTACTTGCAAATTGCCTTTCCTTTTTCTCATATATTCATTCTTTTTTTCCAAATCCTTTCCTTTTCTCCTCTCCTCTCTTGCCCTGCCCTATATCCATTCCATTCCAACCCAAATATTAGACTGTGGTCATCAACAGAGAATTCAGCCATCTTATGACACCCTAAAATGTGACTTACGTTTGCAATGTGTTAGTTTTGTCAAGGGACRTAAGCCATTCTATAGAGCTGCTTCTGGTAGACTTTTTTTCTTCTTTAGGGAATATTTTTTTCTGTATCTGAAATAGCAGGAGAAATAGAAAGAGGATTGCTATAGTGGGATTTAGACAAATATAGAAATCTCCACTCTGCACCTCCTAATCACAAGCTATTGTATTTCCGTTAATTCCATGAGCCAGTGTTGATGGTTCACCCTGGTATCCTCCTCATAGCAGCTGGTGTGTTGGGAGTTCAAGCCCTTCTAATAGACTCCAGCATTTATTGTGATATTAGTGTGTGTATACATATATAAAAATATATAATATTGAACATATYGTGATGTATTTTATGTTGGCTTTTAAAATCGAGGAGTGTAGCCGAACTGCGTTTGTAACTCAAAGATCCTTCTGAGAACACTTCTTTTGCTTTTGCTGTGGTAAATAGCTGATGTGTTTTCCCTGAGGTCTTCCTGCTATCTGGTCTAGAAGGTCCTAATGAAGTGTGTTAAACGGTATTTGGGAAACTGAAATATACATTATCTGGAAAAGAAATAGGATGCTACAAGAACATAACAAACAGCAGAGAAAATCTAGATGAAGATATATGTGTTTCCCAATGTTTTATTTTTTCTAATGTCCCTTGGTGTTGAAGATAGCTTAATTGCAGAACAACCTATGTTASCCTGCTCTCACTGGTAGCACAAGATGCGCTTCTCTCATTTCGCTGCCCGTCAGATCAATCAGTATGAGTTAGTAGGCTCTATTTCTAATAAGCATTCTTAACTTCTACATCAAATATTTCCATAAGGTTAGGCCATTTGGAGTTGCTACTGATTTCAAACAAAATTCTAAGTTCTAGATGGAAGACTTCTTAATAAAACAGCATTGTCAGTATTCCTTCATTTTCCTTTATGAAGTTATTTACTATCATGGGAAAGCAATAGAGAAAGTCTTGGAAATGAATCATTGACTTCTTTCCTTTTCCTTCTGTATTTTTTGAAGCTGTTCATCAGCAATTTTTGCAAGGTAGCRCATGGGTATATAGAAACTGGTGTATAAAACATGTCAGCAACTGTCAAGATGAAACTCTTGTGCTACTACCATAGTAAAAATATATATCATAATATTTATCCAACAATATCTCTGTGTTTCTCATGGATTTATTCTCTAGGACTACAAAACAAGCTCCTAAGCAGGAATCCAAAGGATTCCAAAGGAGTCACAATTCATTTGTTTACTTTTCTTGGGAATTTCTGAAGTTCTGAGGTTTTGGCCTTCTTGCACTAGTCTGCTTATATACGCTTAGGAGATAGGTAGATGTTTTACACTTCACAGAAAAAGTGAAAGTAGAAGGACTCTACTGGTTTAGTTTTTGTGTCTCCTATATGCAGCACAGGACCCAGTAACCTAGATAGCTCTTGCAATGCTGTATGTTCCTCTTTAGGTAGGAAGAAGAATAAAATACAACAATTTTCCTTATTGAGTTTTGAATTTACCTCACCTAAAGTAGAGCTTCTTTTCCTAAAACAGACTGAAAGACAGTGACCAGATTCAGAACAGGAAAAAATATATCATCATAGATCAGAAGCCCACGCCTTCCCTACAGGAAATATTCTACTTACCAAAAAAAAAAAAAAAAAAAAAAAAAGAAGTTATCAAATAAATAATACTGCCTCCTTACTTTTTATGGTGCATCCATATGTCAGGTACTCAAGAAAATAAAACCTGATATGAAAATCATGCCTTCAGCAGCTGCATTATTCTGTTCTGCAATCTGATTAGTTCTTATGAATTAAGTAGAGGGAGAGGTTGGGTCAATATTTGAATAGAAGTTGAGAGATTTTGTATTTGTCTTTCGGGCACCCATGTAACTATCCTTGSCAGTATCATATATGCCACTCCACTGGTAGATAGCAGTGAGCTATTTGTGATGCTGGTTTTTGGATGTAAACAGATAATTTGGCCACTTTTGTTTAAAAATCCTTTTTTTTTTGTTTCCCCAACAACAAGCTGGGCAATTAGTTTCAATACCTAGAACAGATTCAATTCTAGCAATTATTTTTGCATGACTTACATTTTGATGAATTTTCAGTTGCCTATGATTCTCCAGTTGCTTGCTTATCTCCATGCAGTACTTCCACAGCTTCTTAAAATACTGACCAGGATACCAGCAGGAAACAACACCTTAGCRGCTATGATTTATTGTATGATTCAGCTTGTAAATGTAACGTCATAATTGTATTATTTGTAATTATGATGGCTAATCAATTAAAATAGTACAATTCTTTTAAAATGTACCCAGGACTCTCAAATTCTGGAAGAGTCTTGATATATTTTCAAATTAATTTTAGGTCACTGTGGTGAAAATTATTCAAATCTATACGAACAATAGAATAAACTGACAAGTAACACAAAAGGGTTTATCCAGTTAAATCTTTCAGATATTTTTTGTATGCTTATGTATTCAATGCAATTATTTAGACCACAGCTGAACCAAARGGCATGTTATTCCAGAATTCATATATATGTCCCACAAGCACTTTCAACAGTACAATATTTACATTTAAAAGAGACTAAGAAAGTTCATAAGTTTGTAACTGCCCCAAATTTCACAGTTTTTCTGCTAGCTACTTTGCAAAGCCATTTAAAGTTAAAATGTAAATTGTAAGCTAAATTCCCCAGGACTCTTTATTCTCTCTGGATAGATAGACAGCATTCACATGTAAGAAATGACTTCTACTCTGAAGTATTCTGTTGCTATTGAAATAATACTGCTGAAAGTAGCTTTGTGTATCTCAAAATGGAAGAAATATGTTAAGCACAACCATAGCAAGTAGGCATATAACACACATGCACTCACGCACTAATATCTATATGAAAGATAACCCAAAGGTGAAGCATGTCAATGTAAACTGCATAGGCAAACTTCTGAAGGTTTAGCAAAGAGCAGCTAGTTTTTAAAAAGACACCGACAATGTCAATTTGCTTTACATTTTTGTAATGTCTCCATCTTTAATTTTTAACTCAGAAGACTGTAATTAGAATGGCCCACATAAAAAAAAAAAAAAAAGAAAATGAAAAAAGAAAAAAAAGAAACTGAATTATAGAAGTTTCAAAGTTGTTATGGGAGTTTTTTGCTCCCTCTTTTGATACGTAGATATGGCTTTTGCGGATGCCTGAGAGATATAGTGCAAGCTCACTTCCCTTTCTTCCTTCTTCCTTCTCTCTGGATACAAAATGCCTTTCTGTCTGTTCTTTAGTTCCTGCTCCATGGAGACTATCTGTTGTGCCATGAACCAAACAGCAGAAGGAAGTATGTAAAGAAGGAAGTGAAGAAAACTGAAAAAGAGAGTGAATGTATTTCTCTGGATATTATATCAGTCAGAAGCACTACCTTTAACTGTCAGAGATGCAAAATTTCTCCTAGAAACTTGGTTTTCAGTGTGCATATCTCTAACATCTGGCCAAATTTCTAGCACGTACAATCTAGTCCTTATACATGTACTTACCATACTATGTATATGTGTGTGGGATATACCCTGTAGGGTTGTGGACTGTTTGTCATGGTACAGCACATCTTACAAAGCTATAAAAAGAAATTCCAAAAGATCTCTTATATTTTCTTGGAAAGTTTGCATTTAGTTCATAAAGCACTGAATTTGCTAGGCAGAGTTTTAATGAAGGTCAAGAAAAGCACCTGGAAACAAGGTTTATGAAAGTGTTGTAAGGTTCATTATTGTCATTGTGCGGAAAAGGATAATTTCCCTAAGAGAAATGGTGACATATACATAATAAAGTCCCTGTCCCTGTCATGACAGCTCAAGAGCATGCCATCGTTACCACCTATGTCACACTGCAGGTGTGCCTGCCATATGGGTGACAGCCGCTGACTTCTCTGATCAACACATAATTATCTCTGAATAAAAATGCACGTTGAAGTAGCTGGACATAATGGATTGAGGACCCAGGGCAAAATCCTCTTTACCGTGTCACACAGCACCACCTGGGGGTAGGAGAGGGTTAAGGAGAGCCACGGATGCTGGGGCAACCTTGAGAAACCTGCCACGATTGGGCCATGCTGAGGTTATCGTGTTTATCCTTCCTGTCTTCCTTTGGATAGAAGAGGTCGCTTGGTTAATGGTAGGATGCCCCTGATGGAAAAGGTCCTACTGATCAGGGCTATTCTCCTCTGATCTAACCATATATCTCTCTCACAGCATCTGGATAGTTTCCATTTGCAGAGTCCCCTTCCCCCATAAGATAATAAATATCATATCACAAGGATGGCAGTGCTCCTTCATGGAACACTGACTGTTTATTAGAGGCAAAAAGTTTAAGAGAAATGCTAACAATGTTCATTAATGGCCTGCATCCAGGTTTAATGAGGCATGTCAATATGCGGACTGGGCAACATCAGTGGCATAATAGTGGTGGTAAATGGGAGTAATTGTATCCAATTGTACGGCACAGCTTCCAGGAATGAGCCCGAACTGCCAACTGACAATGACAGAGCAATTATGGGAAGGCAAGCGAGCTGTGTCAAATTAGCACTTGGTGAGAACTCATTTTTCAGAGATGTGCTTGCTCTACAACACCACAAGTGATAGCTACTTTATTGTGAGTGATAGGAAGACCAGCACTTAGACTGATGTTCTGATTTGTCAATAGCTGTATTTGAAAGCTTAGTGTCACAAATATATAGAGATATTCAGGGAGAGAGGCACACTGCTCATGATCCGAAGGATAAGAACGTTGCTGAGAAGGTCATCTGTCAGTGTGAGCTGTCAAAGAGAGATCACACTCTATGAAAAGGGAACATTCAGCCGACTTAAGTAATTACCTTTGACTGAGATTTGAAGATGTCTTCTTTTGTTGGCCTACATTGACTGCATAATTTATAATTTATTGCAATCAGAGAAGGACCAGGAATCGTAACTAAGAAAATCCGTATTTTATTTCTCATAATTATGTTTTTTATTTTTTGCTTCTTTAGTGCCTCAGTATAAAAAAATTTGGATATTAGTGAAATCTTTTTCAGTTACTCCTCCAAATCAGCTTTATCTTTAACATAACACATCCAGATCAGAACCTTTATTTTATTTTTATTTTGCTTGACTGCAGGTATAAGCCATACCCTATGCCATTTTATAAAGTGCACTGTATTCTTAATGTGGTTTTACAAGCTTTGTAGGATTACTAGTCGAAAGGGATAAAGGAATAATTCAATTTTGTCTTTCTAGTGCAGAAGAAGGGGAAAAAAAAGATTTGGAGTACTAAGCACTGAAATTGTAATCCACATCCTATTCTGAGATAGAGATCAGTTTGATATAGTTGTCAGAACTGCAGAGAGATAAGTATTGTAGCAAATATTTTAGAACTTTGTGGATTAATAGAATTTTCATTGCTTGGTGTCTTTTTTCCCCAGTAATCTCACTGGATCAATGTTTGAAAAGTAATTTCTTAGCCTTTAATAATCGTGAAAACAAAAGATAATATATGGCCAATTATGCTCTGGGGTATAACAAGTATTACATTTTTGTTTTTTATCTTAATAGGAAAAAATATCTACTTACATTTTATTAACTAAAAATATAGCATGAATTGTTATCAATGTAGCTTTAAATTTTTTATTTTCTCAATAAAAATGTATTTTTGGAGACCTTTCTCTGGTTTTCCTTTTTATATTTGCCATTCGTGGGCTGTTTAGTGTATCAAACTGTTTTTTCCTCAAACAAGGAGGTCATTTTATTGGGAGTGGCTGAATGATTAATGAATTGTAACAAAAAGAGACGGGGAATTAACATGCCTTCCAGCCAAAAAACTGTTGTTTAATTCCAGGTGTATTGATTAGCTGTACAGTTATTGACAAAAGAATTAAATTAAGTACTTTAAGTCAATGTTACTTTAGTTGAAAACTCTACCTTTAGGAAGAAGGAAATGCTAGTACAAAACTAGTCAATTAATATAATGTCAAAGTGCCATCACATAAAATAGCCTTTATGTCTTCATATCTTAAAATTTAGGAAAGATTTTTTTTATGTCATGTTAATTTTCTAAGATTCATCAAAGAGTCATATTTAAATGTAGTAATTGTGGGTTTAGTGATGTTTGCTGATTATTTAATGCTTCCTCCTAACTTTAGAGATTCTTCTAAAATATACTTTGTTTTCTGTAGTTTGAATTTCAGTACCTGACATTATTTTAAATTATATGCCTTGCTGATTCTGAAACACATTTTTAATCATTATTTTTTTATGTTTCAGAATTCTTTAGGCCATTCAATTTCCCCCATTGTTGAAAGCTGTTTAATTCACAATGCCTTGAGTACAGGCCCGTCATCTATTCTATAGTGACTATACCACTTAATAATGGAATAGGGCATCAAAGTGCCACTTAGGTCTCAAATTGTTATGTATGACTGTCAAAGCGGTGAAAAAAGCAAAAAGGAAAAAAAAAAGAAAAAAAAAAGGAAAAAAACCTTGATTTGTCTTTACTACTGGAACGTGAATTTGTCAGCCAGGTTTTGAAATCACAACAGCATTGCTTGCATCCCCAGCGAGATGTCGAGAACTTGACAGGTACATATTTTTTCAACTACAAGCACTTCTATAATGAAAACTAAATACACAAATCTTATTTTTTTTTTGCTCTTGACAGATAGTTGTTGCCAATGGGATTTAATGTTCAGGTTTGAGTTGTCAAGAGAAATAACCAATAAGCGATGCAAGTAGTCGGTGTGCAGATATTCAAAAGCAAAACGCCTGGTTTATGTGATATACTGGGAAGATTTGAGTGTATAATTAACTAACTGAGGAACCAAGGACACTTAATCTTCCCTCTAATGGCAAGTTCAACCCATCACTGTCTCTCTCTGGGGGACAAACTGTAGCTTGTTTTGTGGTCACCAGGGCCTTCGGTTGTCATTTTGCTCTTTCTTATTCATCATATCCTTGAGTTCTGGCACGGTTCCTTTCATCAGTACRCAGACACAGGAAGAATTAACAAGATAAACTATGGCTCATTTCTGAGAGTCTATTCATCATCGTATGTATTTTTAAACCGGGGCTGTTTATCTGTCTGCCAACTCCATGCTGCAAAATTATCTGTTTTTTGTGTGTGTGGTTTTTTTCATAGAGAAATGGAATATGCATATGTATGTTTCCTACATAAACATGAGTATACAATATGTATACTGAAAACCACTAACAATATTAAAAAAAAAGGGGGGGAAAAACCTCTATAAGCAGCCATTTACCTCCAGGCTATCCACTCATTTACATGGTGCTGCGTGTCTCTGCGTGTGTATGTGTGTGTGTAGTATTTCTGTGTATGTGAGAGGGGGAGGAAGGGCAGGGTAGTAGCAAGGGGGTGGAATCCAGAGAAGGGTGTTGAGGAGGTCAGGCTCCGATGGGAATAGGGATGTTTTGCCTCCATCCACATGCCCTCCCCGACCAGTGCAGCTTTCATTGCTCTACAGGAGTGAGCCCAGATCTCCTGGGAGTCCCAAAAGAGAAGAAAAATGGTGTGCTTAAGGGGAGCTCTGTGCAAAAGTGGCCCCATGAGCTGGGTGACAGSCCTCCTACTCTCCACCCACATCCCTAGGGAGCGGCAGCACCATAACAGGGCTGGAGCTGAGCAGGAAAAAATTCACCTGTGTAGGAAGCACAAAGCAGCAATGGAAATGTCTGGCACGTATTGTGCTCTAAGAGTTAAGGAAAATGGAAAAGGAGTTTGCAAGAGGCAGGTCATGGAAAAGAGGAATGGAGGCAGGTCATGGAAAAGAGGAATGGAGGATGAGAGCAGTAGGTCTAACGCTTTCTGGGCCATAGGACAGGCCAAGGACCTTCAGCACTGGACCGCTGACCTTTTCTATACACACACTTGTGGGATGTAGCATACAGCAGATCCAGAAGTCTCAGGCCATGTGGACATCAAGAATGTACCCCTAGTAGTGTTTGAGGAACGAGGGGTGTAATACTAATTTTGTAAATTTCAGTCGTTATACTTAGAAAATAATGTATGTTCTTTATTACTGGTTGGAAGGAAGCTTTGCAAAGCTGGAAACAAATGAGAACTAAACAGATAAACAGAGAGCTTTTGGTATGTGCATAAATTCAGGGCTTAAAGTACATGTCATGAACAGAGAGTCAAAGTGAAGGCTGACATTACTTCTTTACTTGTTCTTCTTAAGCCTCTACTGTCGYTTGTGTACCATAAATCAGTCTCAGTTCATGGATCATTGACACCATAGACCGAAACATTTAAGGTCGCTGGTATCAAAGTAGTTGCTGTGCCTACACATTATGGACTTCATTCAGGAGGTGCTGAGTCCCCTCCTGCCAACTTCACTCAGAACTCAAACTGCTCAGCAGCTAGCAAGATTGCACCTCTAGCCTGGGTAGTACAGACTTTTGACAATTTTCTCCAAAAGATTGCATTTTCCTAGTAAATCTGCTTTCTATAGAAAAAAGATGAGAGCCTTTTTAAGTTAAAATATTAAATGCTCTTGAATGACCATTTTTATCTAACGAGTCATTCGTGTACAAATTCTTATTTTAAAACAAATTATTGAGCTATTGTGGATAACCACAGAGAGCAGAAAAATACTTGAGACCACTCATTTTGATAGACTTTTTGATATGCACATTGAAACATCAATTTTCTCCAGTTTAGAGAAATAAAAAAATAGTTCATTAGCCCTATCCATAGGGATGAAAGAGGATTATAATGTAATTACTGGCAGACCCTTAATACAATGCTGGAAGTGACTGATGTTATTATTTTAATGTTAAAAAATTTGCTGTAGATGCTTTTGAGTCAAACTATGCATACYTGTCTGTTTAATGCAGGCACTTTCAAACATTAATTGTATCTGATAAAAAGCTAACACCACGGCTGATATACATGTTAGAGGTACTGTGTGTTGTCATCTGGAAGTCTGCATAGCTCAAGGTTATATGGCTGGGTTAATAGGATGAGATTCGTGGTTTAACACTCAGGCTTCTAACACACAGTCGTAAAGAAGCTGAATGAAATACTACTGGCTGTCTCCTTCTAGGAAGCAGGCTTTAGGCCTCTAGTGATTGTTTCAAAAGTTAGAGACTCTTAAACGTCCTACATTTCAAAGTGCCTCATTTGTACAAAGCCTTATAAGTGAAATAGCATGGAAGAGACACCCACATGAAGGAAATCTGTGTTTAAATATTTATCTGATGGTTTTTATTTTAAAAAACATAATTTTTTTGTACAAGGAAAAAAGATAAGAGAATTATTTTCATGAAACAACTGATCTGTATCTAATCTGTAGAGACATATTAATATCAAAAATAGACTCTGTCAAAAATCAGGCATAGCAAAGATTTCATAATATATTTGATTAATCAAAACCCAAACGGAAAGTTCTGATCTTCCCAGATGCTGATAAGACTTACAACTTGCTCCAGGGCATTATAAACCATGCAGTACCAAATGCTTGCATATATTTCATAGCACACCAAGCTCTCAAATATTTCAGTAAAAAAGATCCTTAAATTAAAATTAAATTAAAATCATACTGCTCTTTTCCTGGCCTATGCTGTACAGGACACACTATCATGTACTAATTTATTAAGAGACCATTCCTTTTTTTAAATTCTTTTGTCTGACAGACCAGCCTGTTAGATACAGAACAGGATGCAGTTGATTTTGCAGCTGCTGCAAACAAGAAAATGAGCAAAGATCCTCAGTCTTGCTTACTGTATGGTTAGTGAAGCCCAGTGAGCCTATTTTGACCCCTAGTCACAGGGGCCAACAGCAGGAGATAGATACTCAGCACTCAAAATCCTCTTTGTGAAAGCACTCACATGTTGGATAGATCATTCTTTGCCGCTCCTATTTGTGATGAGTGGGGACGATCATCAGTGTCATATACACTTAYCAGTGGCAGCATTTTGGCAGAGGGAAGGAAAAGGAAAGAGGGAATATGAGCTGACCTTCAGGGAACAAGTCTGTCCATCATTTCCTTCAAAAGGATCAGATTGCATCACAACATTGAAAAAAAAATGGAGAAAACTATTTTCCTTATCCGTCTTCCCCTTGCTTGAGTATGGTGTTTAAGCTTGGTACTCTGCATGCAAGCTCCAGCTAATGCTCCATGTTAATCATCTGAAGCACTGAGTCAGCTCTTTCTTAAAATTACTAATGAATTTATTTTAAATTTGATACTAATATATGCTGCATTTTGACGCTTCTCAGAAGGGGACACTTGCCTCAGGTGCCAAGTTAACACCATCAGAAATTTAAAGCCAAGGCTAAGCACACTGTCACTATTTCTTTTGTATCAGGTTTAAATATTGCACACAACCCACAATGGGTTTCCAAATATTTAACAGCCTAGACTGAATCAAATTCAATAGGAAAAAGGAGAAAGAAAAGCAGAAATATAAAGGTAAGTAGATCAAGCTTACATAGGTTATATTGTTCAAATAGCATGAGGAATTTGCTCACATCTTTGTCAACGCCAATGGCATTACAAACAGGTATAACAAAAAAAAAATACAGTGTGCACTGGAAATAGAGAACAAAGTCAAGGGTGATGTTTTAGCTAAAAGGCTTTCTTCAGCTGTGAAAGAAATTAAAACAAAGTTTTGTGTTTTCTCCTTTTTAACCCCTAGAAAACCTGATATTTTAATAGCAAAATATTGTTTCCTATTTTTTTCTTTTTCTCCAATATTGTTTACAATAATGGARAAAATGTCCTTTCTAATGACTTGCTTTATAAAAATGAAGCCTTCAAGTTATAAGGAGGACATAATGGAAGGATATACAATGACTTTGAGAACAGGTCTTGTTTCTTCCATGCCAAATAAGCAATGTAGGAGGAGACTCTGAATTTGATAAAAGTATCCAAAAGATCAAATGTATTTTATAACTTTCTTGTCTTCTGAGTTCCCCCTCTTTCCTTTTTTCCATCCTTTTCTGACCATATACAACTTCATCCACAGCTGATAACAGTGAGCGAAGGCTCGGAGTATTCTAACTGATGTAAAAAGATTCAGAGCCAGTCACTTTGGCTAAAACATTCTGTGACATCCAGATTTATTATCACTTTATCTTCCTTCAACATATCTTTATACTCTTCTATTTCCCACTTTCCTCACCTAGTTTTTATTCTGTTTCCAGTTGCTGATCTACCTACTTTTTGGGATATTCYGGATTCAGAGTGAGTTGTTCATTCTAAATGGATATCCAGGATATCTACAGCATTGTCAGCATTGCTTTGCCTGGTTGGTAAATTCTTATCAGATTGACAAATTCRTATCATATGGACAAAGAAACCAAATCACACTTCTAAAACAAAATTTCTTGCATAGCAAAACATTATGCTATAAGAGATGATCTGGTGGAGGTTTCAAGGTAGTGATCTGAAATCTAGCAGGAATCAATGTAAGGAAACCAGACAAACCTTGATTGCCCTTCCCCATACTGCAAGTTCCAACAAATTACTTGCAATTTCTATCAATTGCCACATAAAATTGCCATTCAGAAGGAAGAGGGGAGTGCAAAAAATGAAAACAAATATATATTTTAACCTATATATTTAACCTTTTTGTAGAGTTATAAATGACTATGGAAAATATCAGACAAGAGGGAAATGGGTCTTCATTTTAAAACAGGAGCATTTTTAGTGAGATACAGGAAAACTTAGGATGCAGTGAAAGAAAGGAATGAAATAATGGATAAAGTAGGAGTTGAACTGAAGGTTAGGTTGGGGAAATTACCTGAAATCTAGAACACGTGGAATAAAGAAAAATGCTTAGCTTTAAAGGCTTAACTGGATTTTGCTGGGGGTGTTTTAGTGGGGGGAAATTCTCTTTCTGATAACAGCTGAACCAATCTAAAAAGACTTTTCAGTTTGTTAAAGTCTTTGATTTCTACTTTTTATAAAGTAAGTGCCAGTTCTTATTTTATACCCATTTCTAATCAACACCCTCTAGGAAAATTTAAAGACAAAATGCCACCAGCCCCTAGCACTCAGCCAGGTGGACAAGGATATATGGTTCATTAACTTAGCTAGGTGTATTCACCTTTCTTTTCACATCTACCTTCCAGTTACTCCAACTCTGGTATTGAACTCACATGAAAGAATTATAAAGGGAGATACTCTATATTAGACATCGCTATAAGAAATATTTTCAGACACACCAATATCTGAATAATAACAGTAGAAGGTGTCAGTATTGCACAAATTAAACTTGCAGGGCTGCTTCTGCAACACAAATAAGCCAAAATGTTGGGGCAATGGAGACTTATTAACTCATCGAATGTCAACAATGCTCTCACTAGAAATACAAGATGCCCTATATGAATTAGTTTTAGAAACTTGAAGCTGGAGACCTTGCTCCAGTTAAAGCTAGTTTATCAAATTTCAAATGGTCAGATTTTCTCCACAATTACTTTAAATCTTGCAGCCCACAGTGCTGAGTATCTTAGGCTGGCTGAAGGCAAGTTGTTCTTTGTGCTCACCCCATAGGACCCTGCTATAGTCAGTCAAGTCAGTCTGTGTTAACATAACCATCATGGTGAGCAGAATTTGGCCTTGTCTGATGGGAAAAAAAAAAGGGTAGCTAATCATGTACGCTAGTGTCTCCTGAAGTATTTTTAAAAATTCAGAAAGAGGTAAAAAAGCACTATCATGAACAGATCTTTCTCCCTTTCTCTCTCTTTCTTTTTCTTCTTTTTCTTTATTCTCTATTTTTTCTTTGCTTTTTGCTTTCCCTTTGTCTTTCTTTTTTAATTTTTTCTTTCTTCAGTAATTTTCTTCAGTCTTTCATGCTTTTTTCTCTCCTTCTTTCATTCTAGTATTTCATATATAGAGGTTGAAAAGATGAGAACACAGATTTAATTCCTATATTCTTTCTATAATCAATGCTTTGTATCTGAACAAAAGTGTAAAGAAGGGCATAAATGCACTAAGCTGCATTTCAAAAATGACATCGTAATTGCTGGGACTGCCTATCTTACCTTGGCCTCAAGCATTTACCAGGATTCAAATTTATTTCAAACTGTTCTCCCAAGTCTGCCTAATTTTTTTTTTTTTTTTGTCCAAATAGCAGCAACTCACAGTTAGTGAACAAAGCTTCAAGATTTTTTTTTTTTTTACTTACAGCTAAATTTAACTTTACCCATCCAATAAAAAAGAAATAAGGGAGCCTTTATTATCTCCCTGGATTTCTGGATATGATACCACATCATAGAGAAGTGGTTATTAGAGACAATGGCCTACCAAGGTGAAGTTTGTAATAAAGCCTATTATGTGGTTTCACCATTGACACTAATGGAATGTAACAGTGATTTAGAATGATTTAATGGTTCCCAGGTTGTGCTCTAATAGTGCTCTTTATATTATGATGTATATCACAAAACCTAATGTGGCTGTTGTGATATATTGACAGTATTCATGCTGTTTCATTTTTTTAGAGGAATTTTAAAAACTGTCAAAGAYGAAAATTAATAGGCTGCAACTGCTTTATTTTCAAGGGGTCTGTTTTTTAAATGTATGTGCATAAATTTCGATTTGGTGCCATGCTTAAGCTAATAAATTCATTTGCATTTTTATTCCAAAGTCATAAAAGTGGCATGCATGCATGCGTGCATTTGTGTGAGTGTGCACATGTGTCTGTATCTGAAGCCTTGCTTTGAAAAGATTGCACTGTCATCTCAAGATCTGTTTACAAAATGGAACTAATGGTTTCAAATGCATCTAAAAGGGAAGCATATAAGACAAGCTTTCTCTTCTCATAGCATGCAAAACGACACTAATTTAATAAGAGGCAGACAGCAGGGGGCATGACTACAGAGTCACTTAAAAAACATCCAGACCCTTAGGGGTCCAGGTGGCTTTTAGGCTTGCACTTAAAGTCTGAAATTTAAATAAAAACACAATCATCCTGGAAGTGACACAAAGGAAGATGTATTGGAGCTGAGATACCTGTATTTTGAATCAGCTTGTGGGTATCGCAGCAAAGCCTGACCTATTAGCTCTAAGGCATTTCTGGTTTAAGTAGGTTAAGTAACAGCAGGAATTTTCTTGTATTTTCTAAAAGTCCTCCCCCCRCCTTTAATTTAAAAACATACCTCATGATATATCATAGCTGTAAAGAGCATCATTCTGAGCACCTTTCAGGCCTTCACTGCCACCTTCAGTGACAGAGAAATGGCAGGGAATTGGTATCATGATAGGGAGGTGCTAGTGAAAAAGACTACTGGCACAGAGTTCTCACCAAAAATAGGGAGTTTCATACCTGACCACGTTTGCTCTGTGATGTTAAAACGAAGATCCTCCACCTTTTTTTTTTCTAAGTGGCTTCTTCCCTATCTCACAGCTTCATCTAGTTAAAAATGAGTGTCACATGCTTTTCTGTTGAAATGAAACATGTGATTCTTTCAAAAAGCAAAAGAAAGGAGTGATGAAAACTTAGGGTTCCTTGATTTCTTCATCAAATATTGTGAGAGGCAGAGAAGCTGTGCAAGATACGGTGATCCCTCTGCTCCCTCTGATGGTAGTGAAGATACGGTGAAGAGGAAAATGTCCCTACTTGTGAGGATGGGAGGACAAGAGTGCCAGCCCTTATAGGTTGTATGGGTAAAGAGAAGGGAGAAAGGGAGGCAGCTGCCTGACCATGAGCATGTATCATGTGTTGAAAGACATTGYCACACCTTGTGTCACTAGTTAAAGAGGTATGGGAGCAGCTTAGGTCCTTTCTGGCCCTTGTGTTCGTGTCTGTACCTTGTGTTGTGTACTTTAGCTCCCAMTGACACAGCAGGAGGTACCCAGCACTGAAAGGATGCAGCTTTTCATTCCCAACAGCCCATTGTACCAGATAGATAACAATGGCCATATGTTCCCTTCCCTCATGGGAAGGAAGCAGTGGTTCAAGCATCTTCTGCGTGGCTTAGCCAGTGATTCTTAYTCCATCACTGGCAAGGTCCAGGCAGAGTCCTACTTATTCAACAGGGTGATGAGCATGTCTCCAAACCACGGGCTGTGAGTGAGGACAGCCCAAATTCTGCAAGGTGTCTGATGACAGCACCCTGGTGGGAACACAAAGATCAAGGTATAGGTTTGGTTTCGTCAGTCCCGTTCATATGAGGACAGATCATATATGACTGTTGTTCATTTGCCCAGCAGCAGTGTTCCTCATACCACACTGATCTAGTTAGCATTATTCATGACTATTATTCGTGACCACTGCACATCAGGAAAAGTGCTGTGTGTGGACCCTGAGAGAGGACAACATGGGTGGGCAAAAAGCAGCAGTGGAGAGCTCAGGTTTTTGCTCTGTTACCACAAAGAGTGAGCTGGTTCTTATCAACTCCCAGAAGAACTATGTGYCTGTTTTGCCAAACTGTGGGCTATAACCATTTATGCAGCACAGAAGTTCACTAATTGCCCTATTACAGGGCAATAACGTGACAGCTTGGTCATATTCTGCTTTGGGTTAACTTGCTTGTAAACTTTCTTTTTTTTCCTATGAAAACACCAGCGTGTGATAAAACTGTCTATGATGAGATCCACTGGAATACTGCCAGCTGTCTCCTGATGGGATCACAGTTTGCATTACATGTGCTTCCACTAGAGTGGCCTGGGAATTCAGTGAACACAAAAGGACAATTTTCCTCTCTCTCTGATTCACTCCCTAAAACTGTCCACAAAATCATAATTTTTCAAGTGTAAAGAGTATGTACAGGCTGGAAAATGGTTTTATAAATAGAATCTTACATTGAGTAATGACTTTGGGGCACTGAACTGAGAGAGGACAGGCAGAATTTTGGAGAAAGTCATTTGTTTTTGACACTGAAGTTATTTCAAAGTTATAAGCAAGATTTCTCAGGAGATGTTCTCCYTCCCTTTCCTTTTTGTACAGTGTCTTCCCTATGGATAGTTTTGTGGAACCATACAGACCAAAATTAGGCAAAGTGCCTGTTATATAACCTCACTGGCTCTAAAAATAATGGGAGCATCACTACTCAAGCTTCTCTCTTCCCTAAATTTATGTACAGCACATAGAAAGTGGGACTGGGAAATAGTGGAGATAGTGTAAGGAAATATAAGGATACTTTTTTTTTACAGCAGTACATTGAAATTTGCATAATTATTACCCCATTTTGACTTTTTAACTTTAGAGAGTCTATGTGGGTCAGTTTTCCCTGTTTTAATTAGCAAAATCAAAATAACAAAAATGGCAATTTCCCTCTTTCAAGCTCAAGTGGACTACTCAGCCTGTAGCAATAATTATATTTTTCAAATGCGAGGTGCCTAATTTAAAATACAAGATTCCCAGTAGTTGCAGAAGTTTTAAGGACAAAAAGTGACAGAAGCAAGAGAGCCTTTTGTTCTTACTGCTTTCCAGTTGAAGGTCCTTTCAGCACATAAACTTCATAAGAATTGTGTTACTCGTGTAAATAAATTTCTGTCAATGTTATTTATTGTAAAATATTTTACTCAGTGGGGTAAATGAAGAGCAAGCCTTTACTAATCAGATTACTAGCACGCTTATTCTAATTTATAMCTTCCACAGTTAGCCTTTAAGCCACAGTTGACCTCTTATTTTTTATATTAACTGGAAACAATTCATCAAGTGAGTTACCCCTCTCCTTTCAAATCCACTTGTATTACTAAAAGGTTGAGTAAAGACCTCTGGGGAACAAGGGCAATTTTTGACATGGATCTCAACAGATTAAACTATGCAGGGACAATATAGAATACATTGGAGCAATAACATTATCACATCATAGCCTGATTGAGAGGCATTTCCCTGCATTTTTGTCCTTTTACCATAAGCCAATAGTAGCCACAGGCATTTGACTGGAGAGCCCGGAGGATTGACAGGCCTGGCAGTCATTACACGCTGGATTGAATACTAGATTACTCCAAAGTGGCTCAGGGTCAAGGATCAGTGTGTTCCCTTTTGGCACTAAATGACTTTAATATCCTTACTGTATTAGTCAATTACTTTAAAGCTGCTGCTCTCTGAGCTCTCTCTGCCCCCCTGCAGTTTACTATGGACATTTGAATTGCTCCCATACTTAACCCACACATCTGCTTTTAGCTGTCAAAAGAATTGTGCTACCACTGGAGCTATTGACAATGAGAAATGAAGGGAGATACTTGCTGTCAGTGTCAAGTGGCACTTTCTTTTCATTGTTTATTTTAAACAGCTCCTAAGTAAGTCTATGATGAAACTGTTCCTAATTTGGGAAGTCTCTGATGGCATTTTGCATTCTACCTTTAATCTAACCTTAACCTGAGCACAATAAACAGGAGAGAGTTATCCAGTCTTCATGGTTAATTATTCTGAGGAAAGAAA
>NW_020454372.1:1144538-1169437 GCF_003342845.1 Nothoprocta perdicaria | reverse complement strand
AGGCAAGCTGTCCTTATTGTCCAAAGCCTCAAAGAACTGCAGGGAACACAAAATGAACTTGAGAATATAAAGAGCTTTAAACTCAAGCTTAAATTTCACAACGGTCACTGTGACTATAGCAAATTATACTGCACTTCTGAATTTATTGGTGCAACACAGTGAAGAATTTTATATCATGGCCACTGAACATTAAAAGGTCTGGCTTGGCTTGGTGTTAAAMCAACATGTCTAGATTAAATATGAGCAGAACTGATCTGAATTTTAAAACTGCTTGAAAGTCATGCCTTTAGTGTTTTAGTGAAAGTGATATCATCGCACATGAAAGAACATCTGCGCAGTGAGGCCCAGCTTGTACATGATGATGTCATTGGGCTAAGAAAGCAACTCAGGACTTCACAGCTAGATACATAAAGAAATAATTTTCTCCTACAAATGTACCCATTTTCATCTGTGAGAATGAATGGGCACTAGGCTATACCAGAGGGGCTTTCCACTTTGTAGTTTGGTCAGCCCATATGTATATCACTTGAACGGAGGCAGTCACACTTTTTTCCACTTTTCTTATTAACTTGTAGTGTGAGGATAAAGGATGATTGTTTTGTTATTCTTCTAAAAAATACAAGCAGTATTTTATGAGGAATAAAACCGTGCATATTGCCTACTGCTTCAGATTGATCTACTTTGTGGACYGTTGAAGGAAAAATGACTATTTCTATGTTGCCTTTCTTATTCTTCAGAGAACTGTCTAAAATCATCTCAAGCAAGGGGTTTGGATTTTTAATTTGCTCCATAATAATAGCAAATTTTGACTTAACGTAGTGATAGAATCAACATGGATCATTAGCAGTAGAAGCTCTGGGAACTCTATAAGGTCTGATATCTGAGCTGAGCAAAACTTTCATTTTGTGAAATCTATTCCCTTAGACATATTTGCTGGTCACAGCGACGAGGAAAAAATGAATCCATGGTGCACTGCAAAGTTTCTGAGCAGGAGGCTTAGATAGTTTCTGAGCCATCCTAGCTCCCAGCTCCAAAAACCTTTCTATTTCACTTGAAAATAAAATTGCTGCATAAGGAACCAGATGATACAATGTTTTGAACAAAATAYTTGGTGCTATAGCTTCTGTCCATATTATTTGTGACCTTTAAGGATAATAGATAAATTTTAGAAAATAGAACAATAATAAAAATGTAGCATGGTCATCAGTGCTAAGATATATATACACTTATATTTTGTTCAGCATCTTAAACATGTTTTATATGATGAATTCTGAGTTTTGCACTTTCTGGGAGATATTACATGTGTTTCTGCTGCTGGAAGGCAGACAGACATGTAGACAGTAATATATATTTCGTTTGCAGTGTGCCTTAGCTCAGCAGCTAAGCATAATGAATGGTGCCTTGGGGAATGCTCTGAATAATTGTGCTAATTTAAAATTTAGTCAGCAAAGGACCTTAAAAAACTTGATACCTCTTGGTAATGATGCATCATTAGCACTTTTCATTCATTTATATTTTGTTGTGTTTAGGGATTTGGGTATTCAGGAGAAGAAAGGTAGCCAGACAAGAGAGTGATTGAATCAGCCCCCTTGATACCTGGGAGTGACAGAAGGTGAAGTACTGTAGCTGCAGTTGACAACTACTTTAATATGAGCCACTTATAAATATTTACAATTCATAAGTCAGTGATAAGCTTGMGTATAGCACATAAGTAATACTGTAAGTATTCAACTTATTTATTTGGAGCCCGATCACTAGTTTGGAAGTAGCTTGGTATTAAAGAGTTAGAGAAATATTTTCAGTAAAATGGCATTATTTGGAGGCTGCAGCACATGTCTTTAAGAAAAATAATGTACATGATACAGGTAAGTCCACACTTCTAGCTAGATAACTGCCATTCTGAAGYCTGAATAAAGACACAACTATTCTTGCCTTAATCATAGGAGTAAAACATCCAACTTCAATGCAATAACATATGTGATTAACAGGAACTGTCTCTCGATGATTTGGCATAGATACCATGACACTATAGATACCATATGGCCTTTTTTGCAGTACAAAAGTAAGAATAACAAAGGATCTAGTCATAAGAATAATTGCTATTTACAGCACAAGACTTAATTTTGTTGGGCGTATAATACAGTTGTTAAGGAATTTACAAATAGGTTGAGTTTGTAGGCTAAAAGCCTACAAAATCATGTAAACAATTTTGATCTCACTGCAATGAAAGATAGATTAAGCTCTCAAAGGCTGGTAGGTTGAAAACAAAGCACCTACTGACTGACAGATTTCAATTTTTTTATTCCAGGTGGACAATTATTTGTAAACATTATGTTTCTCACTAACTGTTGTACACTGCTCATGAGCAGGTGGGAAAAACAAGCTCACTATCCACAAAACAAAATCAAGTAAGAGAAAAAGCCTTTGAGAAGGTATTTTACCTTTTGAAAAGGTAAAATGTCTGCACTTTTCTGAACTACTTTAGGCAGAGTAATTATCTGTAGCTACTGTCTCTTAAATACGAGTGCAAGATGCAGTGACGACGAGTGCTAAATACATTAATCAGGAGTGAAAATGAAATTGGGACCTTCTGGAGTGCATGGACTTAGACATAACGCTATAAACTAATCCTTAACTGCACAGGTAAAAAGTAAAATAGCTTGTTGTGTTTGTGCACCTATATTTCCTGTTTTCTGGATTTCATCATTACTTTTTAAAATATAACACTGAGGATTTAAATGACCACTGGGGATGGATCCTCCTTTCTTCCTAGCTTGGTTGGTAATGAGGTAGACAACACCTCCAGCCATTATCCCTTCGAGTGCTGAGTGGGAGTGCAGTTAACTTTGATAGCATAAAAGTAAGTACATTTTTTATTGCATAGAAAAAAAAGTCGAGAATAACCTATTCAGTTTAACATTTTCATAGAGTAATTACACATAAAATTAGCTAACCATCAAAGTTTTTAGCTACTTTTCCTCCATCATATTAACTGAATACATACACATTTCAACTTCAAACCGAGGAAAATTGTTTTAACATGACAATACCCACAGAAACAATCTTTTTTTTTTTWAATTTTTTTCCTTGTTGATAATTTCAGATTTGACTCTCAAACTGTAGTTTATTTTTCAAGTACTAATGTAAAAATCAGTCTGTGATATATTGGCTGTGTTTGTACGATATAATCATTCATTAATGCAGTTTCAAATATCAAAACAGTATATATGTTCTTTTAATTCTCGTTTCCCTTTATAATAGAATTGTCAGCACCCTTGTGCCATTGATCATACTCAGATATGTAAACAACATACCAGCTTACTTGGAATAATAGGTAATCTCATAATTTTCACTCATAAAATGACATATACAAATCAGGGAACTAAAGCATGGAAAGTAACATATTTTGGTCTTGTGACTAATGGTAACCTGGTGCTATTGAATTACTGAACTGTGTCTGAGAACTAATGAGAAAAATTTCCCAGGGGAATCTTTATCCAATGCACTTGGAGAGCACCTTGGGGACTCATTCTGTGTCTGTCACCTTTCCCGTCTCATTGACACTMAGCTTCTTTACCACCATTACACTGTGCAACCATTTCACTTTACACCTCACGATTAGAATATTAAAAGGAGAGAATACTACACTACTTGCTCCAGATATCAGAGTTGTTTTTGACACTTAAAATAGAAATTGTCACTGAAATATCACAAGGACATGACTGTCTCTATCTCTAAAGCTCCAGAAGAACATTTTAAAACTTTGAGTTGTATTATTTTCAGCTAATGGTATCTTTTATTGTATTTCTCAAATGGCTTGTTTCCTAATTTCTTAATCAACAATTAGATCTTTATTGTTATATCATGGCATGTAGRCTGTACAAATGATTTCTCTTAGATAAAATTTTCTTCTGTCATAGTAATGGGAACTAATTTGCAGGTATTGATTATAAGAAAATGTTTAAATTAAAAAATGTCATTAGCAAAAGGTATGCATTTGCATGCGATGTATATCTGGAAAAGTCTGATGAAGTTTGAAAACACAAGGAAAAATCTTCAACCTCTGGAAATGCTTTTAACTTCATTGACTTAAGAGGAACACTACTGATTTCCCTCAGTGAGGATTTGTATCATGTATCTTACATCTATATTTAGAAGAGCTTTGGTACATCCCGTTAGGGCCAAAACCTGCTTTCTTCTGAAAAGTTTCCTTACTGAAGTGAACAAAACTAATCTCATGAGAAAGGGCAGGGAGGATTTGGCCTCAGGGAATAAAGCTCAACTTTAAAAAAAAGTTTGAAAAAAAATCAGCTACATTTTTTTGAACTTAAAAGTGCTCTAATTTCACCTGGTTGGTGATTTCAGAGAGAATCTAATTAAAGCCAATGGAGAATTTCAAAAGTGAAGATAAAAAAACAAATTAGGGCAGCGGGGGAAAATAAGTTTTCTAATTATATATAATGAGGATATCTTGTTCGTAGCACTGCAAATGTATACCTTTTCTATGATCCTACACTATGGTAATTTCTGCTGTGTGGCCCAGGGTGTTACACATAGGGCTGCATGTTCCAGCCACACGGGTATTTGATTCGAAGAGAACTAGTTAGCCAAATGTCCGTGCTGGTTGCACACTGTTTTTATGTAAAGATTAAGAGATACTGATCTTTTTTTTCCACTTTGATTTATTGTCTCAAACTTCTTTCAAAAGTATATGATAGGGAGGTATTTGAAGATTGTTTTGCAAGTAATACAATGAAATAATTCTACATGTGGACATTAGTTTTATAAGTCTTCTGCAAAAGATCTTTCCACAAAATTGGAGAAATTGTTCTCTGATTCTATTCTGCTTTCACAGATGCCAGKGAGATTTTTTGATACAGACTTCCGCAGGATAGATTTGAATCTGGTATTTTTTTTTTTGGTAGTGGGCATCCACTGGCATTTTAAGGTAGGTCTATTATTTCTTGAAAACACTTGAGTACATCTTTCCAGCAATGATTACTAACTTTATTTTGTTGTTGACTCTAAATACACTTTAAAAATTTGTTTTGCTCTGTCTAAATGAAACAGAGATGCATTCATGGAGATATGGATTTTCTAAAGGAATCTTTTCCCTCCCCATTTATCATGAATGTTACTGGAGAGGAAAGGGACAATTGAAAATATAACTTTGGAAATTGTGATATTACTGATAAAGTCTAGGGAATGGAAAAGAACTAATTAAAAAAAAATAAAAAATAAGAAACAGATGTGGTGAGTAGGGAAGAGAAGTTTGATGTTCTTTTCCACAGCTACTGTGAATCTGCTGAAATCACAAATGCTTAAAATCTAATTTGATTTACAGAACTGAGAATTCTAATTAGCTAGAACTGTGAACAGTGTTGCATGTCACTGCCAAGGAAGGATGAAGCCCTTTTACTCAGGTGATGTCCTGTATCTCCACTCTGTATCTACACAGCTGAAATAAATGAATAAGCAGCAACATTGTGAGGATAAGATCTATATCACCAGCTCTAACCTGCTCACCTTTCACTTTCTTACTACTAGCTTGAATTTCAAGTCACTGCACTTCATCTGAGGTTCAGACCAAAATTCTTTTATCTATGTTTTTGTCTTAGCTGGTCTGAGAGCTACCATGCATGAAAAGAATGTCAAAGATGAAGCAAGTTTGTGATTATATTAGAAGTTTTTTTTTTTTCACTTGAGTGCAGTCACATAATCTTCAAAAATAAAAGTCTGCAAAATGGTCTATTTAGCTTTCCTAGATATTTCAATTTGTGGCAGGTTTGTGTGAAAACTGTTTATTTAAGTACTAATGTATATTTTGAATCTTCTCCTCTCTTCTTTCAAGGGACCAAATTCAAATCTTTTGAATTTGTATAGGTTATGGCGAAACAATCCCTGACAATATTTAAAATTTGAAGAGAAGGGGGGTGAACTGCATCTCTTTGTCCTTCTCGGGTAGATAATTATGACTGTGGCATAGGAAGAAATCCTTAGACTAGCTTTTGCAAGAATCACATGAAGCAGATACTYGATTTACTGTCATGCTAGTGCTGCTACAGGCAACAAGCTATTTCGGTAGAGACTGGGATTTAATATACATTTAAACTTTGTCTCTATGACCTCCCTCCCACCTACTACATTCCTGCAACAGGCTCTTATCAGCTTCTCAGGGATAGTTTTTGATTGAGAGTTGATGAGGTTGCCTTAGTCTTCCTGACACTGGATATCTGAACCCATAGCTTTCTCGCATAGCAGTTCACCGCAACAGAAACCTAAAGTGACTAATGTATATGTGAGCAGTGATAATCTCATGAGTTAATTGGTAGTGCAACAATGTAGGCTTGCAGAGACAGTAAGTGGAATTGGACATGCTTCATTATTTTTATAACATTACCACCTTAGACTCATGCCAGGCATCAACACCATTCCTGTCTAATTGTATATATACATAGACATATATACATATGTGCTCCAAACCCCAAGGGAAGAATGAGTCTTACACCCAAGAGAGCTCAGGTGTAGTCCTCCCACTACCGGTGATCAGCGTGCACTTTGCATTAAGTTAAAGTAGAAATGCATAAAAGCAGAGTATGCGGCCCATCACTCATTCATGATAGTTTCTGTGTTTCAGATAATTTTGCTGAATTTACACAGTTTTGAACAAACTACTACTAAAGTAGTAAGACATAAAGATACGAAGACTTGCATTACATGAAGGTCTGTAGGGGAGAAAAATGTTTACAACTTGAATTCAAGAAACACTTTCAACCTATAAATGCCTGCCTTCTTACAAAATATTTCGTGGTTTCTTGCATATTAAGGTGAACAGCTGAGACAGGAATAAACACTGTGTATGATGAAAGTAAAAGTTGTCCCCAAACTTTTGCACAACTATGAAAGAAAAATATTTTATTTATAAACAACTTTTTTTTTTTTTTTTTTTTTAATTAGAGTCTTTCATGGTGTGGAAACTGTGCATGAACTCTTGACTCTCTAACTGGAGCATTTTGAAGAAACCAAATTATACATGTCTGGTCCTACTTTGCTTCTTGCAGTGGCTCTCTGTGGACCCCACAGTAATGTCTGAACATCAATGTATTCTTTAATACATGATTAAGAATATACAGAGAAACACTAATGCAACTGCTTTCTACTGTGGTGAGAAGGCAGGTCATGAAAAGCCAGTCAATAGGGTAAATCATTCAAGGGTCTAATTAGCTCTATTTATCTGTCATTTCCTTTAGGTTCTGGAGATTTCCTTGCACAGAGCTTGAAGCCTAGCATTTAGTGTTTGCATCGTTAGCCCCGGTCTAGCTCGTCACAAGCGTCTAAAAGTTCTGCACTGAATGAGTTTGATGGTGTCAGCTCAGCCAGCGCCAAAGGAAACGCAGGATATGTGTTTACAGTCTCTTTTTTTTATACATGTCTGGGGCAGAAGAGCTATTGAAGCAAATTACTTCTCACCCACACAGAGGGTCTTCCTTCAATGTCAGAGCGCAGGTCACTGACAGGGCAGCACAGAGCAGACGGTTTCTGAAGAGAGAGCTGAAGTTTTCCATAATGCCCATCAAATAACTTTTCCCAAACATTCTCTAGGAAAATACTTTTAACCCTTTTATAATCAACGAATTCAACTGGAAAGACATTTTTTAAAATTATCTAGAGTATGAAAAAGCATATGAGATTTGCTGATACAACCATCAGATACTATAATACTCCCACAGTTACAGTAATGGCCAGAACAATGCTTCTTTCTTTTTTTCTTTTTCTTTTTTTTTTTTTTTTTAAATATTTTAACTATAAAGATTTGTGATTGTTAATCTATTCAGTTAAGCTATATAATTTCTTGTTGATGTTGCTATACTGACCTCTGCAGGCTTTTTAAGTTTGGAACATTGTTTACTGCAGAGATTCTGCTACCCAGCAGGTAGCTAAATGAGTTTGGACCATCAAAACACATGTGGATAACATAGTTATTTGAATTCTTTCTTGCTTTCTAGAAGAAAAAAAATCTATAAAGTACATTTGAAATAATGATCTGAAAGGATCATAATATGTTCACATGTGAGCAATGTGTTCACAATAGGAAGGAAATGCTACTTGGGAAAACAGAAATGAAAAAGTCTATATTTAATATAAGTAATTTACAGATTTGGGCATTTAATATATGACCTGTTTATTAAAAAAAGCAGCCATTTTAGATGAGCTATATTATTTCAATTTGTGACTGAGAAAAATTCATCTGCTAAAAAAACAAATTCCTCTGTACRTTTAATTCAGTTTGGTACAGTAAGATATTCTGTTCCTAGGTCTAGTTAAACAAAAACCTGCATATGTTGAATACAGATTTTAGGAGAAGAAGTTTTCACATCCAAGACAGATGAACTTCAGTACGAATAGTGACACAAACTTCCTCAGTTTTTGAGAGTAGTGCATTGAATTCAATTAATTTCCCATATACATTGTAGTAGGTACATTAATTTAATCTGGGTTTTTTTTTGTTAAATTTTTACCGCCTTTCTAGAGTTAAGCATTTCCTATACTTATCCATATCTAAATACAATTTTTCAATTAGTGTCTGACACTTCTTTTATACATATATATCATTTTTGTAACTTATAGTCATGTTTGGCTGACATACAGACCAATGCCCTATACCTTGTTTATGTTAGAAACAAAGACTCTCTGAACTGCAGCTATGCTTATAACTATTTGTGGTTTAACAAATGACAAAATACAGAAGACTTAAAAATCTTGGTCTGGAAAAAATATCTCAGTCTGGTTTATGTTTTCATCTACTTTCTATGCACATTTATTGATTTTGTTAACTGTTTCAACCATTCACTCTATACGCCTTTGACCACATTTTTAGGTTGTATGCAGGTAACTGACAGCTGAAGCAAAAAACATCTGTAAGCTTTAGGAGAGCCAAGAATTTCCTTACTGTATTTTTGTCTTTCTTGTTCATCTTCAGAATTAAATGCTCTCCTGGACAAATTCAAAGCTTATCTAATTAATCTTATCCYGTACCAGACTGACTGGTTGCACTCTGAGACATATAGACACAGAGAGTTACCRTTTAAATTCTCTGTGGATCCAAGAAAGCTATGCATTGTGGGACTGACTTATTACTCACCCCAGATTAAAATTTCCATAATTCAGTACTAATAGCTGAGAGTTGCCTAAAACAGGGAATGTTTGGTGAGAGAGGAAAAAGTACATAGGAAGTTGCAAGATGCAACTTTGAATATTTGGATTAACATTCCTTCCCTCATTTTTGTTTCTTCATTTTTTAGTGCTACCAAAACAAGGGATCTGGAGATGTGGCCTGAGAAGAATAAAATTGTGAGGTTATTATTTCTTTCCTATTTTTTTTCTTCCCAGTATTTTTTTTTTCAGAGTCTCGATCTTTTTCCAGATAGTATACTTGCTAGTCACACTCTTTTGCTACTTCTCTCATTTTATTTAGGGGATGACATATCAAGATGAGGGATTGAAGTTTTGTGTTTCCCTGCTACCTCACACAACAGTCTTGATCCAGATCAAGATCAGTATCACCAATAATAATAAAGCCTAGAGCCAAATTCTAAGTCCAGCCACTCAYGCAAGCTACCTCCAACAACCATACAGGTATGTCTCACTGTAACATTTCAGTCTAACACAAAATGAACCCTTTGATACTTCTCTCCACCATTCTCATGTTGGAAGGAAGTGCTGTTTATCCCTGAACTACAGTGGTGGTTGTAGATGATCAAGCAGTGTCAACATGAGTGTTTAAGTTAGGATGAGGAGAATGCTTTTGAGTGCAATCTGCTGATCACCCCATATACCATGCCTCACTTCTCCTCGTGCAGTGAAATTGAAGTTTCTGATTCTTTACACAAGAAATGGAACTGCAAATGATTTCAGGAGACACACCAGATGTGCCACAACTGAGGGTTCAATCTGGATGAGCTAARCAGAGCTTGTCCAAAGTAGAAATATAGAAGTGTGTAAAGTGTAGATATTCAGTCCTCAGAATAAGCTTCTTTCCTCTAAATATCTGSTCCCTTTGGTCCAAACTACTCACTAACGTTAACATAGCTATGATGTCTTCTTTAATCATATAGAACACACTCAGCTGGCACTAACCGCTAGTCTGCCACAATGCCTATGCTGCACACTGAAGTAGAGAGAACAGCTTTAGCCTCTGTCCCACCAGGAGGAAAAAGTGCTCCATGTGCCCCTGCTGTGCTCCTGGTGCACACTGCAAGTCTCCAAGTATAAGTGTAAAGCAAACTTGAACCCCCAAAATTCTCCACAACATGCTAAATCAATAACCTAGATTCATCCTAAGTGAACTAGTGGAAGTAGCAGAAGAGTTTAGCTATGACAGCATAATGAACCAGAGGAGTTACGTTGCGATCTTTTTCAAGGACATTTCAGGAATCTGTTAAGTCATTTATTCACTATATAACTGACAATTTAGACTGGAATATTGACTGTGGCCACATTTAGGGACCACTGAAACTCAAGGCTTTTTTTTTTTTGCTCTACTACTTATACCTAGATCATCTTATAAATACCAGAGCTCTTTAGAAACTTGGCTCATAGTATTTGAAGAATGACTTTTTGTGTGCTGATCCCAGATTACAGCACCTGGACAGCTGATCTGAGCAGTAGCTGAAGCCTCTTCTTGTCCATCAGCCTTAATTGGCATTCATGACAGGAAGAACTAGTTATCTGAACTATACTGTAATGCAAATGATCATTCAGTGTTACATTCCCACATATTTCTGTTTTTATGGAAATTTGGGGTAGGTAGGATCATGGCCTGAATCTGTCAGTTTAGAGACCATAGTTTTGCCTTTCTCTTACAAGTTTTTAGGTTGTCTTCACTTCTCCATTCTTCGTAAAAGCAGTTAAGCAGAATGCCAAATCCTTTTTATTTTCCTAAATGCAAGCTTTTTACATTTCACTTAATCTTCCACCCATACAGTGACAAGTAAAACTGTAGACYGGCCATTTAAGAGCATGGTAATATGCAGTGTCCCCACAAGACTTCAAGACTCTCGGCACRGTGTCACACAGTGTTAGCAGAGGAACCAAAGCTTGTGTTAGGGCACACAGACCCTGCTGTGCTATTTGCACATTTGAAATTGGAACACTCCTGAATCATAGACCAGATGATCTGACCACTGTGTACAATGAGCCATAAACTCCCTTCCGTAGTCTGTAGTACAACTTTCCACACATGYCTTTATAATTTAACTATACAAGAGCATCTCTCAAAAAGCAGTAAAAGAGAGTCTTTGCCCATTTCCCCTATTAAATTGTATTCCTTGATGAGGGCTTAAAGCAGTCAGCATAGTACCAGATACACCTGACTGCGGGTGATTCTTATATTAAAATACTACTACTGCTACATAAAGGAGTTTAAGTTTCTGTATAGTATTGAGGTGGTGCAAAGAACACTCAATAAGGACTCGGTCCCTTTTTGGAGCATCTTGGGTGCTACTTAATATATATGAAGAATACATATAAAGAATATATAAAGAATTATATGAATTGCAAAGAGAATGCCCTCTGCAAACCTCAGAGGCAGAATTTGGTCCAGAATTTGAAACATTGGGCATAGGCTGTTTTTCTACTGATGCACTTTGATTTGCAAAAAAAGGGAAAGCTATAGGATATGTAGTGTGCAAATAGACTTTGCACTCTACTGTAGCTATCAGTAATGGTACACAGGCTACAATTTAAGGAGAACTATTAGCTTTTTGAGATGTTAAATTGCTGCAGAGCATGCAATAATAATAATATGGGAAAAGACAGCACCCTAGTGGGTTGAAACAAAGAACACTGTGCAGCCTTATCGTACCCAGTCTCTATAACAACACTTCTTTTTCACACAAGAAAGTTCCTTCCTGGGGAGTGCACTTGTTATAGACTGACGCTGCAATCTCCATAATGGCCATGCTTCGGTGAGGTACCTCATTCACACACAGGACTTTAAGGCCTTGAGCAGTTTTGCCTAACTTGATAAAGTGGGGCACCTGCTCGAAGTTAAACCCATCCTTAAGACTTTATCTGAACACAGACTCCTGAGCTTAGCCAACCCTTTGACTTTCATTCATCTGACATGGGCAGTGGGAGTTCCTTCAACTCCCCACACCAATCTGGCCTTTTCTTYTTCTAACTTATGTGGTCTTGTGTTTCAAGTCTTTGAGGTAAAGTATCTAATGCTGTTCTTTGTACCTGAGTACCTGCCAATGCCAGGATTTATTTTTCTCCAGTGTGATTTGCAACCAACCTGACGATCTTATAGTCTGACAACTGACAGCAGAGCGTAGTAGAAACAAATCTACATTTTTTAGGTGCTCTATTTTTTTTAGGGGCAGGCATATGTGCCTGAAAAAAAATCCAAAATAAAGTTAATTTCAAATGAATTACTTTAATTGCAAAGAAAAAGAGACAAAGAGTTCTCATCTATGTAAATATGCTTGCTGAATAATCTGACTCACTAGAACACAGAAGCTTGAAATTTTGGCCATGCTAAGCTTCTGTCTTTGTCTTTAACAGTGCTGGAATGCCTCCATAGTTTCTTGAATTCCCTGTCCTGTAATAAAATAAAATNTTTCTTGAATTGACTATCCTGCAATAAAACAAAATAAAATAGATAAAATAGAGAGGCGAATGCCCAAAAAAAAAAAAAAAAAAAAAGCAGTATAACTACAGTAATAGAAACCAATAATCAGCCCAGCCACCTGGCTTGCTCTTCGTGCCTTGAGACTCAATTATGCATTTTTCCAAAAAACTTGTTTAGCATATAGTGTATGTATAGCTCTTCGGTCACAGGTGAGAACTTCAGGAGTCWTCCTCTGAGGTAAAGGCCTTCAGGCACAAGGCTGCAAAGTCAGGCTTTTTCCTTTGCTCCGGAATGAAAACAAAATTGAAGGCCTATTTCCTGGGAGGAAATAAAGTGCACTTGTGCTTTTACACATTTGTACTCAAGCACGACAACAGGGGTCCTGCTATAATGTCAATCACAGTAAGTAATATGAAGTTACATTTTTGAAACAAATAGTGTATTTAGAAAACAACRTTAACACCTATCATTCTCTTTGCATGGAAATAGGTAAGGTCCAGTTTCATATCTCAATGTGCAGTAGCCAGCAATAGTCTTTCAGAGAAGAGTGTTATGACAATATTTTTGTCCTTTTCTGTTCCCTTTCCTTATTATCCTAACAAAGYAGTTTATTAGCTGTAGCCCTCAAATACTGGTGAATATAGAAGTGATCCTGCTAAGTGGTCAGAGTTCTTGACTTCATTGGGAAACTCTGCTTTGAATCCAGTCCAATTAGTTAGAGGAATTCGTATTTGTGTTGAATGAGTTTTCTTCCAGTAGATTTACAAGGCAGTTTCTTCAGAAGAACTACCTATACATTTACAGTGTCATCCTTTATTTAGATCAATATTGAATTATCTGCAAATATCTCCTTTGAGTAATACAAAACTTTCTTATATTTTTCATTGCTCAGTTGCTTCTGCTACTTTCTCAGCAAACTAAATACTCTCTTTGTCTGCCTGTTTTATTTTAAAACTGATATAAACATTTCCAAGGGATCTTGACCTTTACCACAGGAGATGAATGTTGCATAGATGAGAATACTTGGAAAATTTGGAACTTGTAGATGTATGTGATTACGTGCATGCTATGGGCATCACAATTTGCAGTTCACCCTACAGAGAAATAGGAGACTTCCATGATTTAACAAGAATTGTGCAAATATGCAGCCCTCAACACCATTTATGAATTAATCAAGTGCACAAGCACCTCTTATGAGGACTTCATATCAAGTAAGGAACTCGCCTAGGGACATAATACTAAAAGGCCCCTACAAAACTCATTAATAGAAAMTACATCTTCCAATTTTTAATTTAAATATATAATAGAAAAAGAAACAAGCTGTATCAACTTATCACTGGACTTGAATTAGAGATAATATAATKCTGGGATTAGAAAAGTTTAAAAAATGCTGAATAAATACATATTTTATATTTAGACAGCACCATTTCACCAACACATTTCAAAAAGCAATTTTGACACTGATGCAAATATTGTTTTGCCAAGCACTTATTTTTGGTACMAAAGACTTCATTTTGTTGTCATTACTGACACATACTTTTTTTTCAGGAAGCACAATATACTCCAGTAAAATTGAGGGAATAGATTAGTAGGACAGGTCCATTGTGGCTCAGCTGTCTGCACATCCAGTTCTCCTACAAGGGAGGAGTAAGGAGTTTAGCTTAACCTTTGAAAAAGGAGTAAAATTAGGTAAAGTTGTGTGAAGTCACTRTATTTCTACCTGACTATTATAGAAGTGCTTTTAAATGCTACCAGGCAGTACAGATAATATAAAAATTCCAATACTGCCTTCGACACGAGTCAAGGGTACACTTAAAGAGTTATTAGCACCTAGCAAAGTGTGTTAAGTCTGACATTCATGATGTCTCAGTTATTAAATAGATACTAGTACACGTACTGATTTTCTTATAAAATTTAATAATGATAATGACCTTTCCATTTAGAATCAGGCTTTCAATGCTGAAAACACCAGCAGATTTATAGAATTTAATGCTAGACGCAAATTACATATCATTGTCAGTTTTTCACATATACAGAACTTGAAATGTATTTTTCACTTTTCGTCTTGAACATTCATGTGTTATAATGACCATCAAATGTATATATTTCTATGCATAGCTARCATAATCGATGTTACACTCAATTTATCATTTGATTTAGTGCTCCTCTGCACCAGTGCATTATTCCACCGAGATGATCTGCACACCATAGTTCTTCTTGATGTAAAAAAGATAAAAAATTGTGCCATGTAATCTGCTGCTGTTTCTAAACAACAGAGAAGATGTTTTGTGCAGCAAAACAGCTTCATTAAACTGACTATATAAATCATTTGGGGTATAAATCGTTTTGGGCAAAGAGTTAAACAGGACACAGACAGTTGTTTTGTCACTCTCTGTTATAACACTACTGCAGGGATTTTTCTTTTTAGATATGCTGAACAACTATGATATAAGCTGGTTTAAAAAACAAAACAAACAAAAAAAAAGAGCGAGTCATTATTAACAGTAAAAAATAATTTGGCCAAGAGCACCAAGCTTAGTCAAAATTCCTACATTTCAAGGCCCAGATTTTTCCCTATTAAAAATCTACACAATTCTACTGACTTCAATACAGCCCTGCCAGTTTATGTGAGCGCAGGATCTAGCCCATTTCAATAATGAATGAGAATAACTCCAATGGGAATTACGGCAGCTGAGAATTTGACCCCTGACTCCCTGCAACACAGAGAAGAAAAGGAATCATTTTTAGAATAYTTAATATATTTTCTTATGCACAAACCAGGGATTATTCCTAAAACAAACAAGCAAAATTCTATGCTTTAGCAGAGTTGATTATAAGAAAAGATGAATATAATCAAGGGGGACCATATTTCAGTTCTTTTATCTTTTTTTCTTTATTTTTCCCCACAGGTCTTTTGCCCCAACCCTCTATGCTATGCTCCACATACSTTAATAATCCCTGTGCTTCTAATTAACCACTGCATCCATGTGTGATTCTGTGTCCGTTATCTGAGGGTGCAAAGTTATGTGAGGTTTTAAATGCCGCTACTTTCAAAGAGTTCAGTTTATATGGAGGTTAATACTATTTATATGACAAAATAAGAGTTTTAAATTTCTGTCTCTGATAAATTCAGAAGTCTATGCTTACACTGGTGATTTTAGGACACATTTAAGGSTGGGAATCATCTTGTATAACTTTAGATGGGATCTGAATTAATCTGAGCTTGTCCCAGTGGGCAGTGGAGGTGCAACATTTATCTGCCTTATTATAGASCTCTTCCTAATTTAATTGCACTCTAGAAGTGCCTGGTTCTCTGCATTGACTGTAAAGGAAGCCCAGGAAAACCACCACAGATGTAGGTGTCAACATTTGCTCAAATAAATTCTACCCTAAYTTCTTCTCTCCCAGGGATAAGAAGAATTCCCTCATCTCTCCCAGGATGATCCTACCTTAAAGGACCTAGTCTTCTAGTACATTCTGATAATTCTTTTTTTATAGCATTTATTCTCAACTGCTTTAGGATCGAGAGTCAAAGATGAAAGATGCCTGCTATAGATTGGGAAAGATTTCTGGAGAAAGGCTAAGGAGAAGAAAGATAAGGACGAAAATCTGTCTCAGAAACTGGAAAATACCATGCGAGGTATTTCCTCTTGTGGAAGAGACAGAGCTYGTCATTGGGTTCCCACAGGGAGCTCACAATGAAGATTTTGCTTGTACTGCCCACAAACTTTCCGAACAGTGAATACCTGCCATAGGAATTAAAGCTAACACAAGCACAAAGAGAGATTCCAAGAAAGTGAGTCTGAAAGATCTGTGTTTTTTCTTCTGAGACACAAGACCTCAAATTACTATTAAATCATATAAGATCAGGCAGTGAAATGAATGACATTCTTCTCCTTTTTGAAAAACAACATGTGAGTGTGCTATGTTTAGCTATCATTATCCAATCCAGAAAGTTTAAGTCTATATATGATCCTAATCTCAAAGCAATTGGTTCAGCTAAAGGCTTGCAAAATTGCATTTCTTGGGCATGTTTATAAAATTACATAAAAATAACATGGTTAAAGACGTRGAGTGAAAAAAAAAACCCTTAACACACTAACACAGTGAATGTAAAAAGAGAAGCACAGTTAATACTTTGATTTAAAGTAACTGGAGAGTGTAAAAATACTGGATATGTTATCTTTGAGGAGCCGATTTTACTTTGGCTTTACAAAGAAACATGTGAGTTCTCTTGTTACAGACACTGGAAACTGCTAAGCATTAACAAGCAGGACCATTTTACAGTGATTGATATTAGCCAATTTTACAAAAATATGAGGTATTATTTCTGCTGTACTTCATCTAATTATTTTTATTATTTTACCATGGCTGTAGTGAAACTCAGTCCCAAAATTCCAGATCTGGATTAACTGTCCCATGAAATTTATAAAGGAAACAATTTATAGTGGATTTTTGGTTAGTTGAAACCAGAAATGTATTGAGAACAAAACCTCAGTTTTGAACCCTGCTGGACAGGTGGGAAGTTTGATTGCAGATTCCAGCTCATGACCAGGATTTTTAATACACCAGGATAACTCTTTAGAAAATACTTCAGAGACTTTACTGCTACACTTTTATGAAACACAGTCATTTTGAAAACATTACACTCAAAGACCAACCACCTTTGATGAGCTAATGTAATTATGATCAATGTTGTTTGTATCATTAATGCATAGTTAGTCTTTAACATTAAAGAAAGCAGCTAGCCTCAACTTAGAAATCCAAAGTTAAAGATGCCATTCTACACTCAATTCATCCTCTGGCACCTTGTTATTGAAGAACATATAATGCTAACATCACACACAGATCTGAGAGTCCACCATTACCTAAGCACAACAGGGTAAGCTAACGAGTGTGTCAGCCTTTTGTTGGTCCGTGTCACAACCTTAACGCTACTTTGTGAGAAGAACTGCTGTCAGGGCATTTCAAGTTGCTTTTGAAATAGTGCCAAGAATGAGGAGGCCCCACTGTCCAATTGCCTTTCCAGCATTAACAAACTATATAGGGGAAAAAAACATGAAGAAATTGCTCAGTTTGCATCTCAGTGCATGAAAAATTCTAAAGTGTTGCAGGGACATTTGATTATCCAGAGGGCACCACACCATTTCTGACTGATAAAGGCCCTTTCTGGCATCCTACTGGCTACCTATATGAGCATTTCTTTTGTATTTTTCTTTCAACAACTGAGAAATGGAGAAAGTGGAAAATGAGGTTATAGGAAAAAAAATAGGAAATAGGAAAAAAAATGAGATTGTTAGAGTTTAAAGTTCCTTGTCTAAGAATAATCTTTTTTTTTTTTTTTTTTTTTTTTTTTTACGTCATATTACCACATTACCTACAGTAAATATTTCTTCGTTTGCTCTTTAAGGAGTTTGTTGCAATAAAGCACCCTTCATATTCTAAAAATATATTCTCTATATGAAAGCAAAATAGGCTTAGATATAATTTGTATATTTTTAGGGATGTGATAATTATCCAGTAGATATACCATAATTTCCATTATGATATGTGAATATTTGTCACAATGAGTTGAGAGATCTTGAAAAAACGATAATCATGATACAGTTTGCCCTGACAATGGGACCATTCACATGCTTAAAGTACAGTTCATATTTAAGTGGCATGTAGGTCTGACTCTTTCAATATGTTTAGGACTGAATCTTTCAAGAACTATTTATGCAGATGAAATAGGCTTTATTCTATGATAATCCACAATTACCAGTGATTTCTAAAGCACAAAAAGTTTGAAGAAGCTTTTTTACTCCACAGAATAAGCAATTTATGTTCTTAAAGATGTGTATAGACTTCGTTGCTGCATTGGYTCATAGTATATGTCTAAATATGGAAAATTTAACAGCCAATAAAACAAAATGCTCATTATTTTTGAGTCATAGCATGTATACARTATCTAATTCCATATAAAATAATACATAAAGATCCTCAATTCTCAGTCTTATTTCAGAAGCCTTTAAGACTGGACTTGGCATTTTTCGGTCTCCAAAGCAGACAGAACCATAGAARAAGAATCAGGGCTGCTGAGGCATTAAACTGATCTTACTTTTAACACAACATACAGTTCCTGCCCTTATTTTAATAATAACTATATATTATTAGACTGAGTATACTCTGTAAGGTATAGATTCAGTCTTTGATATGCAGATAACTTGGTGTGTTTGCAGAAACTTATTTAAATAATGGTGAAAACTGTTTAATAAATTAAAACTACAAGCATCACTTACCATATATGTTTGAAAATTACGGTTTCTCATATGACCATTGACATGAATGGTCAGAAATGTCTCATTGGGRCTATTAGTTTTTAGCTCTAGCTTGTTCTAATGCACAATATCAAGCCAAAGTTCAACATGCTGTATGCTCCATAATGCTTAGGTGAATAAGCAGTCAAGAAGATATTCCCTTATATATATGTATTTATAAACGTAAATAAATACATAGATATTCATACAAGAATGTATACATACAAGAGGAAAAGAAAAGTAAATGCCTCAGGAGGAGACAGCGCTACATCTTATTTTTAGCAGTTTCCCAGGATAAAATGGTGTGTAATTCAAAACAAGTGTCACAAATCATAGAATTCAATTGCTAAATAACCCCTTTTCCCTCAAAAATACATAAAACAGATTTTCCCTATTGAGTGGAATAAAAAATTGATTGTCATATGTGATTAATCTGGACATTTGAAAAAGTTTCATGTGATAATCCTGCAGTTTAGTTTGACAAGAGTAAAGATTAGGCCAKTCTAAAATCATCACAAAGCTGATTCAGTTTTCAGGGCCAAAGTATGGCAGTGAGCTGCAAGTCAGTTTAATCCTGTACTGCAGAACGAAGGGCAATTTCTGCTGAACACTTCTCAATGGATATGTAGATGAGAGATGAGATGCAATGTTGCTGAAATATTCAGAAGCTGWTACCCATACCAAGAGAAATTCTGTAATGTAAAACATATCATAGCCTTATTTTAGTTTTTTTAATTTCTTGCTCTGGGGTTTCTCCCTCAATAAATTGCCTCCTTGTCTGCCAGCTTGTGGAAAATCCATCGGTCTGGTTGGCTTCCCAGCTGCATAGGCTATTCCCAGTCTCTTAGCCATAAATAAAACGAGTTGCCTGTAGCTTAACTTAGCCTGATTGGCACATATGGCAATTGATTAACTACAAGTGACATCGGGGGACTGCCGCTGAATACAGTCTTTTTTTTCTAACTTCCTAATGAAACTATGGACTCTCCCCTTTAGGGCAGAATCATCCATTAGACCCATGTGGTCTGAGCTGAAGTCTCCTTAGATTCTCTCATAGCAATGTGATAACCCTAAGGTTCTTGCAAAGCAATGTCAGGGACTTTTCTGTAAGAGGAATGATTTAAAGAAATGACCTGCTTTGTCTCACTTAGAAGAGCAATTTGGAAGTGGTTGTCTTGGCACTTTCTTTCTGACAATTCCAATCCCCTTCTCACATTTCTCAGTCCCAAATTGTTCTGTCCAACAAAAGAGACATTGCAATAAGAACAGTTTATATTTCTACACAATAAGAACAGTTTATATTTCTACAGAATCTTCTTTCTGAACAATTGCATAAGACACTGCATGAAATTTAGCATGGCAGTCTGCTTGCATACTCCACTAGTGAAATGCAAGGCACTTTGCCAGGGCAAAGAGAAGTTCAGTGACTGATCATGCATCCAGAAAAGCTGGATAGGCTGTAATAACGATAAGCTGTTGAATTAAAATAGTTTAGAAGTCACCACTGAAAGTGTCCACTAATCAGCTATTATTTCTTTGAGCACTTCTTGCAAAGCAGGTATCTTGAATGTGGGGGTGGATACTAAATACATTCAGCTGAATCATGGCAAAAACTTAAAGGTCTGGAAGAAATGAACGTTCAGGAAGCCTCATGAATCTCCAGACAAGGAGCATCGTCCTCATAAACCCTGTACTGGGCCTTTCCAAATTATTTAGGAGGTCACATATCTACAAACAGTTTTAAGGAAAACATACAGCTCTATGATAAAGCTACCTTGTAATGGAAAACACACAGCTCTGTGGTAAAGCTCTCTTGTAATAATGCCAGGTGATATTTGGTTTATATTTCTGAATGCCCAGGAAAAAAGACCTGGTCCATATACAAACTTTTTTTTTTTTYCCCTAGCATAATAAATGCCTGCTTGCTAAGCGCATCTCTAAAAATAATAATGCTGCTGCAGATTATTGAAATGAGATCTAGTCTCTCTTTTTTATTTATTTATTTATTTTTTTTTAATATTTGGTACACAGCTGACACAGAAGCTACCAAGGCCATTTTCATGCATAGGAATTTTTCAAGTCTGAAAAACTTGACAGACAAAATAGTCAAAGTTGTTGAAGTTGCAGGATTTTCACTCTGTATCACTACACATGGTGATGGGAGGATGAAGATTGTTGTTTCCCACATCTCAGTATAGGTTTTCATAAGGAGAAAAASGAGTAGCGTAAAGGACTATCACATCACATTGTCTGATGGTTATAGAGTTGTAATTACATTTTTATCATGGGATAACAGGGACAATTTTTCAAAATTGAGCCCGAGAACAGGTTAAAATTATTTTTTTGGCCCTAGTACTTCATACTCAAAAATACAGGTCAATTCTGTGAGCTGCTGAGGCCTTCATTGTTATGCTGACCATATGCAAGACAGAATGGAGCCTGACCCTATGTAGCCCTAGTATTAATTTTTTTTTTTTAATTTTTTTTTAAATGAAGAATGATTTCTGTACCAGAAGGACATTTACATTAGTCAGTGGAGAACACTGAATGTAATCAAGGTAGTTATTCTTCCTTATTTATCTTAGTGCTGCCACTCTTCCTGATAACATAACAGCTTCCTTAATTTCCTTGTCTCTCCACTGCTTTTTTTTCCCTCATGTGAGGAAAAAGCTAAATGAAATTCATCTCGAATAAGTGGCTGTGTAAAACTTGGGCATGTAGTCCAAGCCATTCAGCAGAGACATAAATGTCTTGTGTGCCTAGATTCGTAGTTAGACATTTAACTTTCAGTCTGGTTTTAGTCACTTTTGCATAATCAAGGGCTTCTGTCATCATTAAACCCTTAAAATGTATTTTTTCCTTGACTCTCCTATTCTTGAATGCCAGAGGTCAAGACCCATGAAACCAATTCTGTCCCTCTGCACATATCCACATGCACAAATTGGATCAAGTCTTTATGCTCTAATAGTTCAAGTTTGTTTTCAAATTCAAGCTGAGTACGAAAGGAGCCAAGACTTTGCTTCAAAATCATGATGCTGAATATTGTCCAGCTCATGGACTGGATGGAGAGTGATGCAAGAAGGAGCATAATAACTTCAGCATGCATAGTCCTCCCTTTTGCGATGCTCATCCCAGATTGCCTGCTGACAAGTAGGATAGATTCCCAGAGAATTTGTATCACTTTGTTTTTCTAAGCTAAACAGTCCCCATACAGATGCTAGGACATAATTCGTTGCCTTCTTGAATTGCTACTGCAGATCACATTTTGGCACCCTCCTGTTTGGTGTGAAGTTAAGATGACCTCCTTGATGCCTGGATAGGAGACATGCCATATAGCCTTAGAGGAAGTTTCACTGGAGAGGGCTGCTCTTCAGGAATTTGGAAAGCTATGTCACAAATCCATATAAGAATATTTATTTATTTATTTATTTATTTATTTATTTTAACCAATGCTTATTCAAAACAATCATATAAATGCTAAGGATAACAAAAAATATCTGTATGAGAATTGCCATAGAACTCTTCGCAGTGCAGTCGAGATTTTCAGGTAAGTACACACAGTAAAACCCAGACTTGCAAAGATTATGCTTAATCCGCATATGTTCATTTTTCTCATGAAAATGACACCAATATGTTTCAAGAATCCTTATTCTTCATTCTCTAAAGCCATTAAAATTATACATTATATTGAGAGTTCAYCTAATTTATATGTGAGAATTTTGTAAACATCAGTATTATCCTGTGTACTGCTCATTCATTTGGTTCACTAGTACAGTAGATGAGGAAAGCACACATGCATTGCATTTTGGAGATTTTATTTTAAGGGCTGCTTTAATGAATTCTTAATTACATTATTCAAAAGATCCATTATTCAGCATTCATCTCACTTCTAAATGAAAGTCTTTACCTGACATGTGAATGAAATGAGTCTAAATGCTTTCCATGCCACCTAGGGATTCATAATAGACTTGCTGAATTGCAGCAGCAGGTTTTCTTTCTGTTTTAAATTTTTGTGGGTTGTTTGTAGAGATGGACAGGTATGAAATACTCAGCTATCCCAGCTATCAGGGAGCCATTCAGGTGCACTCAGTCTAACCTGATGCAATGCAGCCCAAGTACTTGATACAGATGAAAGAAAGAAAACTTTGGAAGTAAAATATGCATTAACATTTCAAAGACAATTACATATCTTTATGTAGCTTCTACAGTATTCACTAATATAATTTGGAGTCAAAAAAACCTTTGTATTCCCTTGTTAAAGCTATTCTCTTTTGTGGTTCACCGTAAGAAGAAGTTGAATGTTTAATTAATATTTTTTTCAAAAACAGGTGACAATACTTTTTTCTCACCCCCCATTCATTTCAGTGGAACAAATATCTGCTATTAAATTTGGAAAAGAGATCAAAAAATCAAACTACTGTGTTTTATTTTGGGACTGTAGTCAATAGCTTGAAATGAGTATGCTGTGGCTGATCAGGATTGTATTGTCATTACATACATTGGGCCAAAATCTACCGTGGCTCAGTCCGCTTCTGTTCCCCCAGAGAAACTGGACCATATCCCAGGACCGTTTGCTTCAAACTGACTCCATTGCCTATCTTGCAAAAGGACTAGTGTGGTTTAAGAAGAGGAATTTACATAATGTTATTTAAAAACCTGAGCACACTTTTCAGTAAAATCCTATCTGCTCGTTTCGGTGGTAATTTTGCCTACACAAAGACAGCAGGATTTCGTCATAGAAACTATCGGAAAAAAATGCTACTGTATTTTATAAAGAAATATAAAATTTGGCATTAAAGCTAGGGAAGTATCTATGTCCTACACCTCTGACTGATTATTTCCCTGCCTTTGTATTCTCTTATGAAATAATATTATTTAGAATATTGCAGCTATCACCAGTGCAGTTGCCACTGACTAATGCAGAACCTTATTTTTTTTTGTAAAAAGATTGAAAGATTAATCTACATTTTCAGTAGATTAAGATTGTACATTCCATTTTCATTAAAGAGATGACAAACTTTTGCATTTCACATTTACATGTCATGGATAAATTATTATATACATTCTCTTTTTAGCTACCTATGCTTTATAGAATCACTTTTGCAAAAGAATGCATATTAAAAGACTTTTGAGTGATTTTACAGTCCTTAGATCAATTTTTAAAAGCACATTTCTTAAACTACATTTTTCTGCTTTTCATGCATATAGATGGAGCTTTGCTAGTGTCGAGGCATTGGCGGATATATCATGACCTTTCCCCCTACCTGATTATGAAGATGACTGTGAAATTTAATATGCTGCTTTAATTCAAGACCATCATTTAGGGCTCAGCACTGGAAGGTGCTGAGTACGTCTCAGGAAGTGCCCAGCATCAGCAGTTCCCGCTGACTTTCTAATGCAGTTCTGTGCAGGATTGTGTTAATAACACGAAGCCCATAGCACTTGTGTGATGCAGCCAGGCACTGGTTAATGAGACAGCCACGCTATGAAGCAGGCTGAGCCACCTACTCATAAAAAAGGCAGCATTTTAGAATGCCTAAGAAATCTCAGATTAAAAAAAGAAAAAAAAAGAAAAAGAAAAAAAGAAAAAGAAAAAAACACACATTATCTGCTCTTATGATGGGCAAAATGTGTGAGTGCTGCTCACAGGGACTCCCATTTCCCCAACCTAAAACTGCCGTCTCTCGGAGTGATTAAAGTACACCCTTGAGGAGCCGCATCACGCTGAGCATCCTGTGCAAAGAGATCCTCCAGCACTCACCAACAACTGACCCAGCCTTTGCAGCTGATTTGCAACACAGAAAGTGCTGTGGTTCTTGTCCTGGTTAAACTGAAGAATACATAAATAACCATGTGGAAAATAATGCTGAAATGAAACAAATACATCCAAGGGCATTTATGCTGCACTAAGGTATGTTTATGAAGTTGTCACTTTCAGATTTGTTTGTCCTTTTTCTTTTTTTTTTTTT
>NW_020454372.1:1121371-1144518 GCF_003342845.1 Nothoprocta perdicaria | reverse complement strand
TTTTTTTTTTTTTTTTTTTTTCCCAGTTCATCTCATTTGGAAAAAAACAATGCAGCTTGAACCTCCCCTTAAAGGTTCTGGAGAGAGATGCACCTAATTACCAAACCATTTAACACGTAAGCAACCCCTCCGCAGTGAAATGCAGCCCTCCAAAAGGCAGGCCCCAGGCACGTACACTAGGCTTCAGTGCACAACAGATACTTTGGAAAATGAAAAGGTGTCAGTCTTGCAAATTGTCAGATCAGGCATAACTATCTCTAATCCCACTGAACTGTGTCTTCTATTAGCTCAACAGAAATCATCCAGGGTTACTAGCTGCCCATAATACTTAGGCTGCAGCCAATTGTKTCTCACAGACTTTAGTGTATTTATTTTGACATATTTTAGTAATTTATAGCAGACTTGGGAACAAGGAAAGATTAGGGACACAACCTACAAAAGCATCTTATGTGCTCAGGTTAGGGGACAGTAGTCAAAAACRGAAGATTCACAGAGCCAGGACAGGAGGAAACAAAACAGCATAAACTTCATATTATAATAATTCCAACAGTCAAACAGGAGCAAAGATACTAAAATCACGAAAATTACTGCCTGAGAAATAGCAGTGAAACAAATATGCCTAATAGGGCTTTTTATGCRCTGAGATGTGACTAGTGAGACATCACTCCCACCCTATGGACTATTTACTTCCTTTTCATTTTGTTTTTGTCTTTTTTTAATTCAGCAGTTGCCTAGTGTAATATTCCTGACTGCTACAGAGRACAGCCCAGTGGGTTAGGTCTCCTCATTTCACTGACGTGTTTATTCACTAAATTACAGCATCATGGGTCATCTTTTTTTCAAATCTGGCCCCTGAACCTTGCAGTTGAAGCTGCAGTGGTCTAATTGCCAGAAGAAGGATGTGATTTAATCTAATATTTGGAAATATCTTTTATGTGGTTAATTTTAAMGTTATTCCAAATATGTCTAATAAATTTCTAGAACTTGGATACAGTGACAAAACAATTTTACTGAGCAAAAACACCAGAAGCTTTATTTACTTTTAGAATGTGCGGTTTCCAGGAAACTAAATAGYAGATTTGAGTCCTGAAAGTACATCATGTAGATATGAGTCTACAAGAAAAAAATACTTTTTTAAATGTTATCTGAATTATAGTAAAGTCTCAGTCTTGAGTCAAATATCTATTAGCTTCTTACTAACACACATGAGTAACATAGTACCCTGAAAGTTTATATGTAAAATTTGATAGAGGATACAGAGAAGGCAGAGTTACTAAAGGCCACCTTTGCTTCTGTCTTTACTGGCTAGTCCCCATGAACTACAGAGCTTGGCCCTGAGAGAGAAAACCAAGAGAGAGAAAGACTTTCCGCTGGTGGAGGAGGATTGAGATTATTTAGGCAAATGGGGTACACATAAATCTATGGGTCCAGAGGGGATGCACCCAAGACTGCTGAGGGAACTGGTAGGGCTTATGGTTAAGTCACTCTCCATGTCTTCGAGAGATCATGGCAAGTAGGGGAGATGCTGGAGGACTGAAAGAAAGCCACCATCAATCCAGCCTTCAAAAGGGGCAAGTGGAAGGAGCTGGGATACTACAGGCCAGTTAGCCTCACCTCCGTATGTGGAAAGGTGATAGAGTAGCTCATCCTACAGAGCATCTTGAGGCATGTCAAGAAAAAGAAGGTGATGAGGAGTAGTCAGCATGGATTCACCAAGGAGAAGTCATGTTTGACCAATCTGATAGCCTTCTTATGATGGGATGACTGGCTGGATGGATGAGGGGAGAGCTGTGAATGTTGTCTACCTTGACTTCAACACTGTCTCCCGTAACATCTTCATAGGGAAGCTCAGGAATTGTAGGTTAGGTGAGTGGACAGTGAGGTGGATTGAGAACTGGCTGGACAGCATAGTTCAGAGGGTTGTGATAAATGGGGCCAAGTCCAGTTGGAGGCCTGTGGCTAGTGGTGTCCCCCAGGGGTCAGTACTGGGCCAAATACTGTTCATCAAACTGGGTGAAGCAACCAACACTCCAGAGGGCTGTGCCATCTAGAGGGACCTGGACAGGCTGGAGAGTTGGGAAGAGAGGAACCTCATAAGGTTCAACAAGGACAAGTGCAGGGTCCTGCACCTGGGGAGGAATAACCCCAGACATCAATAGAGATTAGGGGTTGACCTKCTGTAAACCAGCTCTGCAGAGAGGGACCTGGGAGTCCTGAYTGACACCAAGTTAACCATGAGGCAGCAGTGCCCTCGTGGCCAAGAAGGCCAATAGTATCCTGGCTGCGTCAGGAGGAGTGTGGCCAGCCAGTCAAGGGTGCAGATTGGGTGCAGATCTGGGATCCCCAGTATAACAGAGATGTGGAACTCGTAGAGAGGGTCCAGCAAAGAGCAACCAAGATGATTAAAGGGCTGGAACAYCTRTCTTATGAGGAAAGACTAAGAGAGCGGGGTCTGTTTAGCCTGGAAAAGGGAAGATTGAGATGGGATCTGATCAATACGTATAAATATCTGAAGGGTGAATGTAGGGAGGAAGGGGCCAAACTCTTCTCAGTGCTGGCCAGTGAAAGGACATGGGGTAATGGATATAAGTTGAAATACAGGAAGTTCCATCTGCATGTGAGGAAGAACTTYTTTCCTGTGAGGGTGACAGAGCCCTGAAACAGGCTGCCCAGGGATGTTGTGCAGTCTCCTTCTTTGGAGATCTTCAAAACTCRCCTGGATGCCACCCTGTGTCACATGTTCTAGGTGTCCCTGCTTGAGCAGGAGGTTGAACTAGATGATCTCTAGAARTCCCTTCCAACATCAATCATCCTGTGAATCTGTGACAAAGCAAAGGAAAAAACAACATCTTTTTGTTCTTTTTGATAAGTAATGAAAAGTTGGTCATATTTTGCATTAAATATTTTTAATATTTTGATCCCAGAGGCATAATTCTATGCAAAATTTTTAATAAAATTACTGATGCTGATGCTGAATAAGGATGCAGTTGTGTTTAAAACAAACCAAAGTAAAATATTCCAGATTTTCAATCTTTTCTGAAAGTCAGTTTRGTAGATTTGATGCATTTCCCACCTCTTCAACTTTTCATTTGAAAAATTAAGTCCATTTGTATTATCTCTTCCTGGGTAGATAGAAGATATGGGTGGTCCTTCTATCAATCAAAATTGTAATTACCTTTCTCAATTGTCTCTGATATTTTATTCAAAAATTATTATGACTCCTAGGCATTACATTAATACAATGATGGTTATTTTTATTGTTAATAATAATATTAATGGGATTTTTGAAACAGTGTATGCAATTCTGTATGGCCATTTCTTCAGTTCATCATTTCTCTTCTATCTTTTTTTTTTCTTTTTCATTTAGTTTAGTTTTAATTTTAGGGACAGCTATGTAGGCTAATGCTAATACTAATATAGACTATGTAAGACTCACAGCAAATTGTCAGCCATTCTTTAAGAATTCACAGCACATGTGTTACCCTGACTTCCTTGCAGAAGATTTGAGGTACAATCATATAATGCAGAAGTAATTCTTTATTAACTGGGCTCTCTGACTGCACTAATAATGGTAAACGTGAACAAAAAGAACTTAAGAAGAACCACTTGATATGATAAAGGATAGTTCTTTTACTATTATGATGTATAATTTCCTGTCTTCCCCTGTAAAAAGAAGAAATTTATAGCCGTTTCCTGCATGTAGCTTTTTCATTTTAGTTTGACAATCCTTAGCTTTTTTACTTCAGCAGTACCTTTGTCACTGAAACTGTAAGCATTTGAAACTTCTTTCTAATTTGATAAAATATACATATGGCATTAGCATGCTAGAGGTAAAAGGTACTAACATCAAAGTCTGCACAGCTCACATTAGAATGATCTTAAATGGGCATTATATATTTATTTAACAGAGGGAAAAAAGAGTCTCTTAGAAGCAGTTAAAAGCATCTTAATTTTACAAAATGATTCAGGAAAGAATTTTAATTAGTTGTATTACAAAAAAATTCACTTCGATAAAGCACTTTAAAAATAGCAGACATTTATTTAGCAGTTTCGATCCATTTACAAAACAGATGCATTGTTGCTTTGCAACCTTTAAGGAGTTAAAGGATATATATGGATACCACATCTTTAGAGTTTCAACTTAGAATTATTGATGGGTGTAAAGCCACTCATTTAAAATCATCTAACCTTCTTAACTGGTTAAAAGAGTATAATCCTCTCAGTTATTAGGAGACCTTTGAAGTGAAACAGTGAAACTCAGTCCTTCTGTCTGTTTTTAAAATTCTCATTGACTGTAGACTAAATCAGAGGGAAGTTTCAGCTGCAGCATTTTGTCTGCAGAGTGAGCAGTGGATTACTTAGCTGAACTCTGCTCCAGTCAGGACTTTGTAGTGCTTATAAATCTTGAATCTATCTCAGTTCACCTTAAATCAGCCTTGCAGAAACAATCTCAAAACTTCAGCTGTCTCCTTGGTGGCTTCTGGCTAGGTGCCATGCAGAAGCTTAGACACCGATCAATTGTCTTCATTGCTTAAAAATACCCCACATTTTATTAAAAATAAAATATCATAGAATATATACGCTTGTGTTTCACTTCATAAAACAACAGTCTTGGTTGGTTACGTGCAGACCACTGGCAGATACACTGCATATTAGAAAATTAAATGGAAGAGAAACTTGAAAGCTTTACAAGGCCTGAAAGTCTTATTGCACAATAACGCCACTGGCGTAGGAACAGCCTGGGACTGGGCCAAACAAGCATGCCAAGACACAGCAGATTTTTCAATTTTCCAGCAAATAGAAACAAATTCTAGTTTCAGAAGGTGTACTCAACAAACACTTCTCAATATGTTTCTGATTTGTGGTAAGAACGTTTTTACTGCTGGTGCCCTGTACTTTCAAGACATTTATTTCCTAAAAGAAAGATTCCTTTCTATAAACCTCAACTGTCTGTTTTTCAAAGCAATTTAAAATCAAACACACAAATAAAATTTTTAACATATGGAAAACTTCATATTGAGTCTTACGTATTCCAAGTTAAAATTGTTTTATAAAATGTAATGCTTTGCAGATGAAAATACTGAGAAGATGACTGTTTTTAGCAGTAATGCTTTCTGACAGCGTTAAACCTTGTTTTAGTAATTGACATCAAAATGTTTGGTGGTTTTAAAATGGACCATTAATAAAAATGGCATGTTTTAAGTTTTAAAAATTTTATTTTATACTGTGAAGTTGTATAGAATTACAAATATGATATAGTATTTTTTTAAGAAAATAATCTTTTACATCTCTATGTTCAAAACAGTTCAGATGCATCTTTAAAGTATTATGTTGGCTCTTTATTGTAATAAGTATCCTAGAGTTTGAGGGTTTTATTTACTTGGTTGGTTTTTTTACTGTATTACATGTATTTTTTTTTTTCTTTTCTTGTCTAGTCATTGCTTATCTTCTTCCCTGGCTGACTTTCTCACCAACTTAATTTGGGGTAAAACTGAAAATAGCTTTATATTTTGTGGAGAAATTTATCATTTAAACTTTAGCAGACTTGCACTCTAAACACTTTTAAGATTGTGCATTGATGTATCTAAAATATTTTTGGAATATTAAACTTTAATTTAAACTTTAATTTTCCTTTAATTTACAGGAAAAAGAGCAATTTTGACCAACTGCTTAAAATGTGGAACTTTTATGCTTTTTTTTTTTTTTTTTTCCCCTGGTTAAAACACTTTTAGAGGGTTCAATCCCCCCTGCTTTAAAAGCAGGTATTTCATTAAGGTCCTGTTTACAGAGGAAGTAAGTAAATGCTTACTTTTAAAAATACCTTAAATCTCTTTGACTCCAGATCTGGGAGTCTTATTTGTCTACGTTTTCAAGAGCAACTTGAGAAGAGATGTGAATTCATCTACTCCTTTCTACAGGCTGCGCACTTCTCTATGAACAATTAATCTTTTTTTTAGAAGTCAAAGGAAATAAAGAAAATGCAATGATGACACAATGAGCCTTTTTACATGGAAGACAGAAATTATTTTTTCCTCATGATCTGACTTACAACGGGGAGAATGTGCATACCTCAGGATCTACCTTAGTCACCAATTGCCAGAAAAACAACCCTAAAGCTGGTAAAGAACAGCAGCAGCAACCCCCTGACATGCTGCAAATAGAGAACACTGACTGGCTCTGTTTGGGGGAATTCCAGGGACAGTTTTTTACTGCTGCCAGAGCAATGCTGCTGTTCAGTCACCGGCCATGAGAAAAAACAGAGGCAGAAACGCAGGAAGCAAACACAGGTGCCAAGCGACTGATCTCCCTTGATAGGTAAACATGCAAAAGGAAAATTTCAAAAGGAAATTATTTAAAACAGATGTGTGATCAGAGAGGCACCGAGGCTGTGGTTACACATTCAGCTGCAGCGCTACTTAAGCTTGCTTAGACTTAGTTCCCACTGTCCACCCCTCATTCACTCCTTCCTCTGTCTCCACATCTCCCCTTCCACGGTGTTGGCACAGCTGTTTGTACAGCTGCATGGTGAACAGGCTTAGGGAAAGGGTTTCAGTGAAAAATGACCCACCAAAAATGGGTCAGTTCCCTTTCTGATTCACTTCAGAGCCCCAYGATATGTTGTGCTGGCACAGGGAAGGCTATGACGTGGGAATGAGAAGGAAAAGCTGAAAAAAGGAGGAGCTGTTGAAGGAAGCACTGTCAGCAGCAGAAGCAAGGCACAGCCTGAGGCTTGGGAGGGGGGTTCCGTGACACCTTCAGCATTATCTCCTCCTCTGCACAGGGCCATCTCCTTGGCATCTCCAATGGCAGGTGTATTCTTCCTGTGGTGGGAACACAAATTTGGAGTGTGAACATGTAGTTGGATACAATGAGGAGAGAGTTTTGTAGTTTTCCATCATAATCTGTGAAGGTTTCAAGCTTCCTTCAGTGCTGCAAATACAGGCATCTGGTACCATTTGAAACTCTCTAAAATAATCTGCCAGAGGTAACTGAAAGGGCATAGATCCACTATGTTAGGTGTGCCTGCCCTCTGGGGATGTTTCTGATACTCCAAAGATCCTTAGACAACGTGAGGCATCTGTTTATACAACAGAATCAAGCCCCTGTGATGGCACCAAGGTACCGAAATAGAGCTATTTAATGTAGCTATCTCAGGTAGAAACCAGTTAGCCAAATGCTTGATTCCATTACCTAAATATAGGAATCTGCTGCCATTCAAATTAGATATTTGAGACATCTTTATGGGGTTGGCAAATATTTCACAGGACATTTGCCCTTTAGAACAACAGAAGTCAGACAGGATACCCCAGGGCAGCTCAGATGCCATGATGCATATATGTTTAGTCAAGTGGATTGCATCTTTGTCTTTGTTTGTTTTTTTGTTAATAGTAGTTTGGGATTACTTTGCATTTACTCCTCCTCAAAATACTGTAATCGCTTGCCAGTCTCTCTATTTCTATTTTTATTAGTACAAAGGGTCAACCAGACCACAGGCATTTAATGGGTTGACTCCTGGGGCCTCCTTTTCCCAGTCACAGTGTGTGTCTGTTAAAAACCTACTGTTTTATGTTTTTCTTTGAAAGAGCATTGAAAAACTCCCCTCCAACTTGCCAGATTTTAAGGCACAGGAAAAGAAATTGGATCTAATCTCCTTCACCAGGTTCCTTGCCCTTAAGATAAGGTGACCATCATTTCTTTATATTGTAGGAGATCTCTTAGAGAAGAAAGCTGTTGAGAAGCTATTGCATTTTTCTTCTAGTAAAAACAAAACTATTTCACAGTAGACACAGTGGTTTCTTCACTTGTATGGCTATGTTTATTCACCTTCACAGTATCTTTAAAAGTAGTTTCCTACACCCACTGATTCTGATCTCCTTGTAATGAGACCATCAATAATGAAATAACTTCAAAAAAGAAAAATCATATAATCAGTGACACAATCCTTTCTGAGTACCCATGCTATAGACTCTAAAAAAAACGACCTACATTGCACCTCTTGAAAAGATAAGAACACCTCCTGTAAATATCTAACTTAGATGTCTCAGATGTGTTTGTCTAGTGACTATAAAGGGGGCCAGAATTTTCCATCACTGAATAGCAGATTCTGACTCATTCTTTGTTTTCCTGAGCAGGAGAAAAAAATCATTTCCAAACTACAGTAATATCAAAAAATAAATTAGATATCCAAAACAGGCAATTTAAATATGGTTCTAACATACCATGATAGTGTGTTCAGTATGCTCATCTCACTTAGTTTTTACTCCKCACCCCTCCCAATTAACCTGAATATAATATTCATTGAATGATTCCAATATTGTCTTTTTATCTCAGGAAATAACTGTTCTCTCCCCCTTAAATTCACATGGAGGACTGACTATGCAGCAGAAAAACAAGAAAATGAATATCAGAAAGGCTCAACAACATCAGCTATAGAATATCATAGCAAAAGAAGATGTTTTCTGCTACAATTCAGGCAGCTTTTAATGAGAGTCTTCTGGAATAGCTCATTCAAAGATCAGCATGGATAACGCTACTGCAGCTTTCAGCTCCTTGCAGGGTGTACAGTGGCACATTGTCTCTTGTCAACCCTTAGTAACAAAATTCAGGTGATCTAAAACTTATTAGCTTAATTCTGCATTTAAATGAAATTGTAATTTTATTTTATTTGTTTTTATCTTTTTTAAAGCACTCTGAGAGGTCCTAAAGAAAGGTGTTACACAATTGTAAGTGCTGGAGTGATTGACAGAGTATTTTACAACTGGCACTTATTATTCCTTTTATTAAGAATAAAGTGGCTTTTAGACTAAAAACAATAGGGTGAAAAGGGTCTTTTATGCACTCATTATAAGTAGAAAATTGGAAGGAAAAAGTTGTAATAAAAACTAAATGATTTTGGCACAATGTATATTTCTTACATTATATGTTAAGTGGTACATATGTTGAAACCACTGGACATACAATAGTCCTCTAGATATGGGAGCAAAAAATGGAAAGCGTAGATTAAAATTGCAAAAGTAATACATGTAATAACCATCTTTTCTTATTTTTATTATAAGTAGAAAGAAGTCTTTGTGTAGCAAAAAGGAAAAATGTTGTTATATTTTCCCTTTGAATTTAAATTCTAGGAGAAGCGACAGAGGGCTTGAAGCAGATCATCTATTACATGCCCCTGTTCTAAGATGACAGATGATTTTTCCCCAAATTGCTGTAAGGTTTTCTCCTCYGTTTTATTCAGAGCTTATAGGACTAATCCTTTTTTTTCCCGTAAAATTCAATGTCTGCTAAGTGCCTATGTGCTGTTTAGTCATTTTTGTAAATGGAATGCAAATTCTGAGATACAATTCCAAAATTTTGGAGCATTGCCTAAAGCAGCAGGCCTAGACTCTCCTGACTGAAACCTGCCCTGGATTCTACTTACCTAACTCTGTGTCACCTAAGACACTCTTTGTCTCACTGTAAGAATCCACTCTCCTCCACTTGGGGTTGGACTCCACGTTTACTGATTGTCAGTACTTCAGCCTCCCATAACCACAATGACTATTGCAGGAAACCAACATGTGCTGTGGCAGGAACCACATGTGCTGGTGGGCCTACTCTATTTCTGTTCCTAAGGCCTRTGCTGAGCTACACAGCTGCCATTGAAATCAACAGGCTGCTGAGCCTTATTTGTGAAACGGATCAAGAACAGGTGAACAAAGAATTTTGATCAAGGGAATCTGAACATAAATCATTTTAAAATAATTTGCCATTATATCTTAGAAATTCTATTTGTCATGACAAAGAAATATGCTCAACCAAACCTTTTACAGTTCTCAACCTGAAGTCAATCTGACCCAAAGAGAAAAAAAATGATGTTGATTCATTGGTGTTGAGTTGTTTTTATAGTATGGTATTAAAATCTGCTGTTGATTCATTGGTGTTGAGCTGTCTTTATAGTATGGCATTATGTAGAACCTTCTGGTGCAGGACCTAATGGTGAGGTCTCTGCTACACTGCTTTCTCAGGAGCTTATTGGTATTGGTTTCACACTCTAACAATCTCAAAGAAACAATGAAGTAGTATGGCTACAATGGCTAGTAATGTTACTATGGAAACAATGGCTAGTAACGTGTTTAGCATTACCAGTGCTGGAGAACTGAGATCACTACCCAGCATGATTAATTCTACTTAACTTTAGCAAATGGTTTCATAGATACAAGTCTCTTCTTGATTTTAGAGAAAGAGGGATGATAATCCTCGCACCTCTTCCACCTTGTCTTCTTTTGTCTGTTTAGACAAAGTGTAAGCTTGTGAGAACATAGATCTTATGGCACACAGGCTCAATGACTAGCAAAAATGATCTGGCACTATAGCATATAATGTAAATAAGAAAGGATTTCCCAAATCAAAATTCAGTTCTTGTTACATATTAAATAAATTAAATAATATTGAAAAAAATCTGAAAGCTCACATGTGCAAATGAAAGAGGGCAGATTTCTCTTGCATAGTCACCTTGGAACCAGAATTGACAAGCTGCCTTATTTAAAAAGTCTATATTCTTATATACTTAAAAACCCACATTATGCCACAGAGATAGACCTCATGGGAGCATACGAACTTGCATAGTAGATAATTATTATCCTGTGTTAACCTAGAAGAGTTAGCAGAAAGGCATATTGCAGTGGATGTCCAGAAGAGTGGGATAGTAAAATTATTTTCTAATATTTTAATTAAAAGTGTTGAATAAAATTTATTAAGGCATCTAAATAACGAGAAGCTTATGTACCATTTTTAGAATTTAGGAGATTCTTGTCTATAGTACTATAAGTTTTAGATTCTCAAATGCCTTTAAGAAATAAGAAACTCTTAAAAGTTTCATGTCTTGACATAAAACAACATCTTACCTCAGATTTAGCTCTATTTCTTTTTCATGTCAACAGGAAGGTTCAGCATATATATGTATATATATATATAAAGGTGTAAAATCAGAAAGAAATATATCTGTGGACATTAACATGGGTCTTCTTATAATATTGGGTCCGTAATGGGTCCATAATTTATTCTTCTTATTCTTCATATTAGCATCCTCATTGTTCTAGAATAGCTTTAAAAATATGAATTTTACTTCTTGTTTAAGATATCTTAACAACATGCACCCTGTTTTTCAAAGGCTGCTGATAACTCTGCCATATTATTCTCTTTTATCAGTAGATTGCATTCATTTCCTAGATGTTGGCAGACCAAGAGGTTTACATTGTCATTGGTTGAGTTTTCAAATCACTTCTYATGGTTTCAGTTACTTTTGACAATATTTCATAATTTAGTCTGAGGAATATCAGAGAATAAGAAATGCATCAAAGGTATAAAGGGCATTGTCTAGATGTAGTACGCCGTAATAAGTATCAATAATTAATACAAATCATATCATTTTAATTTTAAAATAACCCTTTATAAGGCAATTCACTTCACCTGCAACATAATGAAACCATCTAAAATGCAATAAAAGCATTGTAAATTCTAAACACTCTCTTAAAATTTGAAAGAGTAAACCAAATTGACATTTGATTCTCAGAACCCTTCGGATAAAGTTCCTCATAAGAGTCAGTTAAGGAAGCTTGATCACCATAAAGTTAGAAATACAGTACCACCACTAATAAAAACTGTTTTAAAAGTGGGAAGATAAGAGCACAAAATAAATATTGCATTCTTAGTTGTGTAAGGCTGCTTATTAGTGCTTCTTCACTGATCAGAACTGGGACCATAGYTGTTCATCTAAAGGAGAAGGTGAATGCTGTGACAGTTCACCCATCCCTGTTGTGATATCTTTTACAYTGAAAACTTTTTCTTCTGTATTCTGGAAGCACTGCTTCTTCTCTTCTTTTCCTCCACTAATGCTTCTTTAGGGCACAAGGATTATCATTTACTATTAATTGTGCATCACAACTAGACTCACCCTATCAAGACCTCTTGGCACCATTCCAATACACAGAGGTAATAAGTAATACTTATAAATAATACYGAGTTACCAGAAGAAGAAATGCAGCTCAGTATACACCTGAAAAAACTTGGCAGGAGTAAGTCTTGGTTCTCTGGTAAATATATGCAGAACCAATCAGTGAAAAATGTAGAATTGGAATGTATTAATATATTATATGCTAAGCAGTGGTAACATATATATAAAATATAAAAAACATCTAAAATCTAAAATCTAAAATCTAAAATATAAAATATAAAATATAAAATATAAAATATAAAATCAGTTTAGAAACTGTATTTTTTGCGCTAAAAGAGTAAATAATAGCTGTGTCATAAAAAGTGTATTGAGTTCTTAATAGGACTCAATAGGAGTAGATTGTCCTATTGTACTACAATGATATTGTTTGGAGAGAAAAAAAATTCATAGAAGAGGCATAGATATTTGCTCCCAAGTGGATCATGTGAACTACTGTAAAAGAACAGTAAAGATTTAGTAAATAGACCAATAGACATTTTCCTTGGTCAGAGTAGACCCAACAGCTTTCCACAGAGTAAATTTTCATGTTTCAGCCTACAGAGATGTTAGAATGACATCTGTGGAAACYGTGACAGAAGAGCTAATTCTGTATTCTGTGTGAGTTTTTGCAGCACAGTAGGTTCTTTTATTAACACATGTATCTTAACAATAAATCTTCACATACCACTATGATACCACTAGAACTTCAAGAAAAGTAAGGAGAAAGGTTTCTAACAGATAAAATTTGTCAATGTATCTTTACATTGTCACAAAGTATGAAAGTTATTTTCCTGAATGATTTGGGGTAGCTCAAGACTCTAGGAAAAAAATATATATATAAAAAATCTTGGCCTACTATGGACATCCAAAATTCAATTTCTTAAAATAACCGCAAATATACACAAATCTGAATTATAACTGAATTTTCTCCTACTGAACCTGGCTGTGATGTGCAAAAAATTTCCCTTCCACAGAATTTCTTGAGTAGGAAATGTAGTTGTTTCTGAGTTGCTAGCACTAGGTACATAGAACTGAAAACCTTCTTTGATTTTTCTATTATGAAGAATGAATTAAAAGCTTAGTTCTGTATCTGACTGTGGCAACATAAGCATTCATATGTTGAACTGAACTGAAGCTTGTCCAATAAAGAATTTTGTTTACAGAGGAAGCATTGATGGTTCTGCACAGTATGCTGCTCATTACAAACCTGCTATCACCACTAGAGTCATATGGCTTTCTTCTACTGGGCTTSATTTTCTACGGAATGATTGTATCATGTTCGCAGGAAATGTCAGCCAGTTTATCTTTGTGTCCTTTTCTGTATGAAAACGAGGGAGTTGTAAAATGAGTATAGTACTGCCATCAGTTGCAGAAGATGTGGTTTGCATTCAGCTGTGAACAATGAGGGATGTAGAGAGGACTGTGCATGTGATGGATGTTCAACAATTAAGAATCTGAAGTTGAATGTGGAAGAGCTGGGAAGAGAAGCAGAGGTCCTCAAGAGGATAAATGAGTGTAAGAGATTTATCAATGAAACATGGATACTTTTAAAGGCAGGAAATGAGAACCAGTGAGGAGGTCAATAAGAGCAAGAAGAGAATACTCTACAGAGAGGAAAAAGGGGAACAGGAAGAAGAATAAAATGATATAATTAAAAATATAGAGTTAAAAGTGAGTGACAAACAAAAGGAAATGTGCAGCAGAAACAAGATCTGCAGAACGTAAGATAAATCTTGGTTGATAGACAAYATCAAATCATAGAACAATGAGTAGACGATAGTGATGCCATTTAAGAGGAACCGTCTGAAGACTGGTGTCTCAATGGAATAGGTATTTTTTACATACACTTTTTGTTGTATCCAAAGGAAAGTGACTTTTCTGCCAGGAACCCAGTTGAAATTAACTGCAAGAGAATAAGTGCATTTATGGCATAAGAAAGTGTCATCCCTGTTGGTAGGCATCAGTGACATAAAAGAAGAAAGATTTTTGGTCTGTGAGATAATGGTGAGACACCTTACATAAAGCAAATGTAAAATAGAGTTTTCAAGTTTATAATGACAAGTGTAGGGTGACAAATGAATCACARTTTTGGGGCAATGAACAGTCACGAGCAGTTTGTCAATGTAGCTAGACTGTGTGTGTGCAACAGATTAATTACAATTAATAGAGAAATTACTTATACTAGAGAGATTACTTATTACAGGAAAATAGAAGATAGGGCATTTCCTGAATTTAAGAAAGCGTTCGATACAAAAAACAGTATAAACATGATACTACCATAATGATCTCCACTTTCTGGAAGCAGCTTTGTTTTAATGAAACTCTCCTATTTCTAAATGAAACAATTCATTTGGGAAGTATCAAGGACTATGCAAGAAAATATTTGGCAAAGTTTTGCATTTTTCTTTGGGGAATTCACATCAYAGCTTTTGATCACTCCAGATAGGACTAGTATACACTTTCTCCCCATTGCTATACAGGGGAGACTACAGATCCTAACCTGTATTCTTTCACTAAGCAGAACATGCTTCCCTCTAGGCTAAGCTTTTTCTGTGCGTATTTATCTGGTCAAAAAATGATCCATTCACTGGTCAAGATCCTCAGCATTTTTACCTGAGGAATGCCTTTTTGTGTTCCTGGGGCTAAGCTGATTTATTGTAGTTTAGGATTTCATCCATTAACTAGTAGAAATATCACAGAATTACAACTTTGAATAGAATAATAATTGTTAAAAAAATCTTATTTTGGGGAATGGCACAAAGCATCTATGACAACACTGTTTTCTGCTTGCTTTGCTTTTTCAGGCCATTGTCTAAAAGAATATCCCAGTGAGAAGTTTGAACTATTAGAACTATATTGGTGTTTCAAGTGTACACAGCCCATTGGTATTAGGTCTATGAGTTACTATTGACACTGCAGTATTTTCCAGGCAACTGGGGACAAAAACAAACATACAAACAAACAAACAAAAAACAACAACAAAAAAAAMCTCAGCTTATTCCTTATCTCCCATTAAAATGAAAACAATACAGAGTTTATGAATACATAAAAGATTTGAATGAAGTTCTCTAAGACCATCTGGTCTAGAACATATGTCTAGAACAGAAAAAGGGTCCATGAAGGGTTTTGAAAAAGATTAAAGATTAAAGATTAAAAGATTAAAAAAAAAAAGATAGTTTTTTATATTTTAGAAAATGGTGGTTAACAGAGCTGTTTTAAAATCTTTTTAAGTATTTAAAAAAAAAAATTATAAATTTTAGAATGTACCTCCTACTTTGGGATGACATTGTAATGTATGCCATAAGCTAAAGCAAGATTTTTACATTCATATTCAGCAAATAAGAAACATATAAGTGTGTCTCTGTGTTGCCTGAAAGATTCAGACTTTCTGTCATGGGTGATATGTAGTCAGCACAGTAAAGTAGGGTCTGAGGGCCATCTAAGCCTCATATATAAAGAGAAAAAAAAAGAAATCTCCTTTGTAGAAAAGGTGCTCACTAGGAGAAAAGTGGTTAAGGAAGTGCAATGGCTACATCCAGGTCTAATAAAAAAGCACAACTGTTATATATATCTATAGCAGAGGTAAAATGTGTTGGACGACTAGAATACAGTACAGAAAATGCCAGTCTCTGGAAGTATACCTTCAAGTGACTGTTGGCCCCTACTGGGTCATGTGTAATTGGCCCATGTTAACAGTGGCTTTGTTCTGTGCTCTAGTCTGGCCCTTCTTTTTCCTTGCTGTAGCACCTTTATATGACCCCACTGTTTCTTTCCCTTCATTTTACCTGTAATATATAGAAAATATTTTTTAATCAGATCAGATGTTTAATTTCATTCTATAATGGACATTCAAAATACAGAAAATTGAGTAGGATTTTAAATAGTGATGCTAAAGGAATTTCTATATAAATCAAAAGAATTTGAATTATTCTTATTTAAGAATAATTTTAACTTTTAGACTCTTACCTTGAGTAATTTATACAGTACTGGACACTATATCTTTGTAAAGATTTAATTGCTCTTCAGGGGAGCAGTGTAGAGCAATTATATGAATGATACCAGATATCAACGATTTAAGTTATGAGGAAAGACTGGGAAAGTTGAGCATATTCTCAGTGGAAAARAGGAGACTTCATGTAACCCAATTGAAGTTTTAAAAATTATGAAGAGGACTGATAAAATTGATCCAAGCAAGCTCTTTACATTTGCAAGACTACAGAAGCTAGAAGACATGATCTAAAAATTAGAAAGTTGGGAACAAGGAAAGAAAAGCTAAGGCAAAACTATTTTACTCAAAAGGGTTAGAAGTGTAAGGAATAAATTACTATAAAGGGCCCCTGAAGCAAAAGGCATCACTGAATTCAAGGGGGAATGAAATGAATTTCTAAACAAAAGAAGTGAAAGGAAGGATGGGGGAAAAAGTAGGCAAATGGAAATAAGGGAAGCAATAAGGAATCAGCAAGAAGAGTGTAAAAGACTTTTGTTCTCATTTCTTTTTTCTTGCCAATACTGCTCTTTGGATGTGGATTTACTATCACCTAAAGGAATGCAGTAGACATACAGCGGAGGTCAGTCAGGCAATATTTATTCAGAGATAATTGACATAASTTTTAATAGTAGAAATGTCTAATTAAGGGATTTGTGGATTTTGGCCCAGTGTTGGATTTGGTCAGATCTCAAAAATGAAGCAGCTACTGAGCCTAACCTAGTTAATGATATTACATACAGCAAGTATACATCTGGAATCCCCTCACAAAAAGGACATAGAGATACAGAATGCTAAGAAGGTCTTCACCCCCCACACATAGACATTTTATCCACAGCCTGCTTTTGTCAACCATAAAGCAACCTACTTCTGAGATACCGTTCTGCTTAGGAGCCAGAGTTTTCATAGGTGACTTTTRCTAATAGACACAGAGGATGTAGTTACATGAACATTTTCTCCAGTGACAAAGCCAATTTATGAAGTTCCAGTTTCCAACCACAGCTGCTCATTCTAGTCCCCACATCATAATTTACTTTATTCCCAGGAAGTATGATCAGAAATTTGAGGTGATTTTACAAATTCTGACTGTATACGCTGTTTTTTAATTTTAGTGTGGCTGTACAAACCGATAGGCAATAGCAAAGGCACTGAAGATATCCATACTCAGCAAGAAAAGATTCCACTGATTTGCATTCAAAAATACATTTTTCAGAATCACAATTTTAACTACAGAGAAAGGGATGGGAAAGCTTCTTAGGCATCATTGCTGAATTCTACTTAAGTCTATTTTTCAAACCTAACTATTGCTCAACAACTTCCATTCTTTCCTGGTCCCCAGTTGTAATTTTTTTTTATATCAACTATGTTTACTTGCACTGTGGACAATAGTATGCTGAAATCCTAGTCTTCGCKTAATTAATTTTCTTATAGCATTCAGAAATGCCTCAATAATACCAAAAAGTCTGGTATTTATGGTAAGCAATTATAATATTCCCTATTTTGTTTTCCTGGAAAGTGCTTTTGAAAAGATAGTTTCTTTCAACTTAAAGCTTGATTTTTTTTTTCTTTAAGGAAATGTACTATTTTTTCCTCTGCATTTTAAACATTAATTTCCAAGGTATCAATGGCTAATTATTCAGCAGTTACTTTAATGTTTCAGATAGGGAATAAGTAGCCTTGGGGGGAACAGATCATACTTTTAAAGTAAGTCTAACGACAGTAAAGGATTATTACTAGAAGTCATTCTCTGCATATAGTCACTGCCATTTTTTTCTCTGTTCAAAGATGGAAGCAGAGTGGTAAAATTTAATCTTATTAAAAAAAAACAAATCTGGATTTTTTTTTTTCTACTAGTGCTATGTCAGTATTCGAGGTTCTGATAGATGAGCTCTAGAATACAGAAAATTTATTGCCACTAGCAGTCTGTCTTAGCTCATACAAGGGATGGAAAAAAGGGATGGCCCTAACTACCTGTCTCTCACTTCAGCATCAAAATGTGACCCACCTTCCCCTACAAACGTCTCCAATGTTCCTAAGTGGAAGCTGAGTCTGTGAACCGGATGGCTGGAAACAGTAAGGTTTAAGTTTCTCAGTTAGTTACAATTATCAATCAGGTTTACAATAACAGAGCTCACGATTCCTGKGTGCTGCTTGTTCTTCAAGTTCAGGAATACCAGAGGGGATTGCAAGAAAAGAAGAAAACTAAAGTGGTAATTCAAAGAAAGATTAAAAATATTTGTTGGTTAAATCTATCCTTTGGGAAATCCATACCACAACTGTAAGTCGGTCAGGAGGTCCTGGTAATAACTGGTTTGGTTGTAAAATGGAGATATGAAAAGTAACTTGCATTTAAGATCTATCCAATCCTATTCCTATATCCCATTCTAGTTATGTCTGAATGACAGCATGGAGAAGCTAGGCGTGTTGTAAACTTCTTCATACTGTCTTTAGGGAGTGGGAGTTACTCCTGTCCTATGCTCTTCCTCAGACAGTGCTCGGGGATACCTGGGCAAGTGCCAACTGGCAAAAGCCAAGACTGTACAAGAGGCTGGGCTGGTGCCAAAATACTGTGTATATCTGCAAGTCAGTACTTAAATCTGTGACTGATCCTGCTATAATGGTTGCTACCATGAAAATAGACTTCATTAACCACTTTTCCTGGAGTATTTGTATGTGTTCCTCTTTGATATGTAGTTTCCAACTTGCCTCAGCATGCAACATGGGGTCACCACAAACRTGCTTGCTTACAACTAATATAAACATATAATTAATAATAATATAGCCAATTAATTCTATATTTATAATGTAATTCTATATTTGTAAATGTTTTTTATTAATCATTCAGACTGACTTTTTAAATTGCACACCTTTATCTGATTTTATAATAAATACTTCTAATCGTTACTTCTCATATTTAGCTTGCCAGTCTCTACATAGCCACTGAGTTTGAGGTGGGAATTTGAATAGAGGCAAAAGCTCTGTTCCGTGTCACTACTGCTCTGGTTCTTCTGACCAGAAATCCATTCAGATTTGGCTAGGGATTTATACGCCAAGGCTGGAGCCTAGTCTTGCCCTGTCTAAACTTTTCGACAAGCTGATATCTAGAAAGGTTACAGCTCATGGGGCTGGCAACAGCTCTCTTTATTGCCAAAGATTTCACAGAAAGAAATGTAGGAATATAGCAGGGACTATGAAACACTTGAAAGATCCCCTGGCAGCAGGAGCAGCCTCCAGCRGGGGTTACTGAAGTAGGTACAAGTAAGAGTAGCATCAAGTATCTTATACTTGATGTTAAGAAACATGCTAAGACTGCTCCCCGGCCATCCCCCCACCCCAGCCTGCCCATAACCACTTGGATTCATAGATTCTACCCTAAAAATTAAATTGAATTTTTTTTACTGCCTTTTTTCCTTTTGTTTTCTGCTCTCCCCTTATAACTAGTTATTATACAGTGAATCRGTCTGGGTCATCATAATTTAACCAGGAGAATATCATTCTATTCTGAGTTGACATGATAGGTGTGAGTTTGTTTCTCATTAATCACATGAAAAAGAGGAAAATAATGATACAGTAAATATAGAAGATGTTGAATTTTCAGGCATTGTGTTTCTCCAAGCTATTTTTAAGCAGCACATACAAGTGTTTTGTGTATGCTGAGATTAATTTTCAATACGCAGTTTCCCTCGGGATATTTATATTCTTCCAATCAGCATAGAACTGTCCATCAAAAGTAACTTTATAAATATATATACATACACACACACCTCACTCACATATACAATTGCTGCCACAAACTTTTGGGAACTGATTCTTTAAAGACCTGTAAATCTGAGTAACAATCTCTCCACACAGTGACCTGTTCAGGTAGGTGGGTGTTCATTTCAACAGACAGTTAAGTTAAAAATTAGCTTGTCTGAGAAATAGAAATTATTAATGCAAAGGGGGAAAAAATCTTTCATGAAAGATGCTTTGGAGTCAAGCCTATTTTGGTTTTCTTACTCAAACCATTTACTTCTAATTAGATAAGAGAACAAAAAAAAAAAAAAAAAAAAAAAAAAAAGATTCCAAAGGGGAAAATACTTTTTTTTTCCCACAAATTGCTTCCATCATTTCTGAACTCTGCTAAGCATTTTTAATAGATATGTGCCCTTAGCTCATCTTTTGCATGCTAACAATTTAATCTGAATACCAATATAGACACAAAATAAACGATTGTTTCCTGCCAGAGGTATCTGCAGAAGAAATCTTGGAGTAAAACATTGTCTTTGCAGCTCATTGTGTCTCTAATTAGAGTGGAAGGAGGCAGAAGCTTGCTGGTGTCAGTCTGTGTTTAGCATGCCCTGGAGCTTCGAGCTCCTGTGGGTATCAAAGTGCACTAATTAAATGAGGGGTCCACAATACAGCACTAAACATCAGAGCGAGMGAAAGAGTCCAGTGTCCTCAGTGCCTTTGAGAATCCATGGCCCACGCTAATTACCCATTGTTGAATTGACTTCCCATTCTGCAAGGAGCGAGTGGCTCCCGCTCCCTCCTCCCGTCCCCCCGCCCCCTCCCCCTCTTATATTTTACCATCTTTGCTTTGGCCGCCTAATTAATCTTATGGAAATCTCCCGAAGCCAGATTCCAGCAAGGTTGCCCCGATGTTTATAATTTGATTTGTGATGATAAAAGTGAAGACACCCGGTGATGGAACAGTGTCATTTTCAACACTCTTGAGAATCGAAGAGGCTATCAATCTTTCCCACGTGCATGGCAAACTGATATCCTAGAAAATTAACTTCAATTAATAACAGAAATCCCCAGACGCTCAGGGAAGTAGAGATGCTTTGAAAGAGAACCTTCAAAGATGTCTCTGGATTGTCTTTTATATGCAGACTCTTCTTTTTATATATAAGAGATTCGCAATAAGGGAATGTGTGGCGATGGGGGGGAGTTCCCCCTCTCCACTTCTAATTTGAGTAAGATGAGGTAACATTTCGTATTTAGTTTAGGAAGAAGTTAACCAAAGGTCTGTAGGTTAAATCTGTCTTTATTTTCTTTCTGTACATAGAACTACTTAATGGATTATGCTATGTTTCACCGAGGAAAGGGAATTTAAAATAAAAATATGCGTTTTGCATAACTTTTCCGCTCCCCAAAATGCTGGTAAGTTAAAGATGGGACTACTTGTCATCATTAGCCTTCGTTACATTGACAAGACTTTGTGATCTAAAGCTGAATGTTATATTGAAAAAAAAAAGACTTGTTAAGATTTTACACATTCTAATAACTGCAATGACACGGGTACTAAGGACTCCTATAAAATCTCATTCCTGTGAAACCTTGCAACACATGAATTTTACTGTACAAAAAACTCTACTATATCTATATGTGTGAATAGCATTTCTGTGTTGTTATTGTGTAGGGTACCTCTTTAGACAACACAATTTGATCTTATTAAGAGTAAAATAGAAATATTTGTAATATTTTGCTCTATAAAAACTCTTATTGACCAAACAAAATACACAATGTCACCCAGAAATAGTTTTTGGTTTTGGTCGGTTGTTTTTCTGAGGGAAGATTGGGGGATACCTTTCATGGACAACAATGTCAGGATAATGATTAAGAATTAATTTGAGCTCATCTATAAGCTAGACATATTACCCAATATCTTAACCCAATATCTTAAATAATATTTTGCTTACATATAGTTTTCAACAGAGTTTGAAATGTAATTTGAAATGAAGCTAAATGAAGCTAATGAATCTAAGCTGGAAGAATGGGTTAAGTTTATTGCATTTCAGKTTCGTGCTATAATCATTGTCACGTGAATGAATTCATGTTGTGCCATTTCTTGTTCTCATTACAACCTTTGTTACGAGAATGAGGTATTAGGATTTTAATGCCTCATATATTCTGTGAATTATGTTAGTGTGCTGTACTACTTTGACCTTTTAAGTATTCTGTAATTTGATTGGCTGGTAATTCTGGTACTTTTCTTGTTGTCAGCCTCAATAACCTTTCAGACAAAGGTGGAATAGCAATCCAATCAAAATACAGAGTATTTAAGAGTTTAAAATATGTGTACCAAGGATGGCTATAGTCTATCAGAGAAAAACATAATTGTCATTCTCCTGGTGCTTAAAAATTATGTGATAAATAAAAAACAGAAGGAATCCTAATACATTCATCAAATAATGCTTGGCATAACAAATAAAAGTGATACAAATTAAAAATAAAAAAAAATATTGCTATGTTCTCTTGGCAAACCTGTTTAATAGATACACAGTTATTATTTTTTACTGCCTTCTTCAATATTGCTGTATTATATAGAATTTTAGTAAATGAAAGCTTGTTTTTATGTCCTACCAATCAAATTATGAATAGAGAAAATAAACATGCAGAAATAAATATCATGTGAACAATTTCACAGTGATAAAGTAGCTACAATCCTCAGGTCACTTCAGTAGATCACCGCTTTATAGATGTACTGTCACTACTTTCATTTCATTTAATAGATGAAATGAAAGAAAGATTAGAAGAAAATAGGTTTTCCTTTTCAGTATATTTTTAGGTATTTAGAGGAGGAATCCCTTCAGAATTCCTACTTGAATGAGGCATGGATCGTTTCAGTATGTTGAATTTGATGACTCGTTTACTTGGCAAACATATATATATGGATCTAGAAGAGTCTATCAGTTAAATCCATGGATCATAGGCTAAAAGTTTCAAGGATYTTTAAGGGATCACTATTGATTCCTATGGAGTACTTGTATGAACTGAGACTGCAGATCTATATTGTTATTAGTGTATGCCCTTAATATGATATCATAGCTTTCACATAGGATAATATGAAACTAACTAGTAAACTAAATAAGACAAATACACAAGCTTTTTGATAAATTTAAGCCTTCATTCTGAGGAGATATTGAGAACCTACATGCCATTAGCATTAATATCTATAATAGAAAGTAGACTACAGTCAGGTTCCATATACTCAATCTGTGGGTATCAGTGTCTTCAGAATATTCAGGATTAGGGAAGGGAAGGGAAGGGAAGGGAAGGGAAGGGAAGGGAAGGGAAGGGAAGGGAAGGGAAGGGAGATGGAGAGAAGAGAAGAGGAGAGGAGAGGAGAATGTTTTCTTTTTTGTTGGACCAGTGCAACTGAAACAGAAGAGGAGATATTTTACTCTCTATTGTTCGAGAAACAAG
>NW_020454372.1:1113452-1121357 GCF_003342845.1 Nothoprocta perdicaria | reverse complement strand
GAGGCACCTCAGCATAGGGGGTGTATGGAAATGGGGACACCCCAATGCTGGGGAGTTCTGGGAGAGCTGCGGGGCACCCCAGTACTGGGGGTGAAGAGATCTGGGGACACCCAGGCACTGGGGGCTCAGGGGCACCCCTATTCTGAGGGGGAAGGGAGTTCAGGGCACCCACCTGCTGCCTCATCGGGTTCAATTGTCGCCTTGCAGAGCGGCCAGGACTGGGGAAAAACATCCAGCCCTGGAAGAAGGAAAGGGAAGGGAAGGGAAGGGAAGGGAAGGGGAGGGAAGGGGAGGGAAGAGGAGAGGAGAGGAGAGGAGAATGTTTTCTTTTTTGTTGGACCAGTGCAACTGAAACAGAAGAGGAGATATTTTACTCTCTATTGTTCGAGAAACAAGGTATACCTGGATCTACAAGGGACTGGCAATATTCTGTAAATGACCAAGTGAAACATACTGTGAATTTACAACTCAGACTGTAAAGATGTAGCTGCAGTAGCTTCCTATGTGAGTATCTTCATTATTATCAGTGGTGGAGATGTGTCTTTAATAAGACATAAGACTTACTACAGTTACAATCACATAGGTAATTAGTGCTGTTTGAAATATCCTGGTTTACCAAAACAGTCATTCAAGTCTGATAAATGTCACACAAGAACCAATCTTTGCCAGATTACTATATCAGATGATCAATGATCTATATCAATTGCAGATGAGAAAGTGTTTAACCCCACAATGCTTAAAATGAGCTAAGCACCCCCATTTAATGAACTGCCTTTTACTTCCCGGATAGAATTCAATTTGTGGATGGAGATACTGAAATCAAGATCTCTACAGGAAGATGATCTTATGCAAGACAAGTGACAAAACTCCTATTCTAGTCAATGGACATACAGTTAAAATACAGGCAATAGACTAGCAGGGATAACTCAGCTCCCCAACTGCCACATCTACTTTTCTGTCTAGTAACACATCTACTTGTCTGTCACACTTGGACTGTGAAAGAAGAAAGACCTGAATTTAAGCCAAGTAGTTTGGAAGTAAATAATGGAAGGCAACAACGTAGAAAGAGAGAAATTGATTAACAAGGTTAGGTGATTTCTGTCCATTACTTTTAATAAAATAGATGGTCTTGATTTCTTTCTCATTTAAACTAACAWAGATTTCATCATAACCATTAAAGATATACCAAGAGAAAGTTAAATCAAWATCAGATTTTATTTCTTCTTTTATTTCCGATTGGACCCTACAGCAGATAATTTATCAATTCAGGGAAAAGATCATGCACCCATTCACTGGCCTATCTGAAGGATAATACCTCATTATAATCCCCACAAGTAAAGAAAAAAAAATGAATTCTACATTTACCAAGACCTTATTTCTCCTCTTASTTTTAGATAATGCTATGGATTTCAGAAGAGTTCCTCTAAATTAAAATGGTTCAAATGCAAGAAGATGAAGTTCTTAGACATAGGAACAAGTTACCAAAGAATGTGAAATTCTTGCACATCTGCTAACCTGCATTAAGTAACAAAATTCATGCCATTAGCTYACAGGAAATGTGAAAGAAGAAAGCAAAATGTGAAAGATGAAAAATGTACTCTCATCAAGTTTGCCGATGATACTACTGGCAGGACCTCCATTCAGATGGACCTTAACAAGCTGGAGAAATGGGCCAACAGAAACTTCATGACATTCATCAAGCACAAATGACAAGTCCTGCACCTGGGCAGACGGAAAAAAAATATATGTCCAATAAAACAGGTCCAGCCAGATATGGCTGGGGAGTAGCTCTGCTGAGAAGGCTCTGGGGGTCTTTGTGGAGGACAAACTGAACATGAGGCAACAGGAGGATGGCCTGACAGCTCAGAAAGTCAATGGTGCCCTGGGCTGCGCTGAGGCACATTGGCAGTGCAGTGAGGGAAGTGATTCTCCCTCTCTGCTTGATACCCATTAGACATCCAGTCTTGTCTTTCCTTGAGTACAACAGAGAAGTTAATTGACTTGGGTAACTTCAGCAGAGACCACCATACTGGTCTGGGACAGGAACACTTGCTCTGTTGGGAGAGGATGAGGGAGCTGGACTTGTTCAAACTGGAGAAGAGGTAGTTTCAGAGAGACCAAATGGCTGCTTGGCAGTAGATATGAGGTGTCAACACCTTCAATAACAAGATAGAACCAGGCTCTATAGGGCAGGAGGATGAGAAATAACAGAAATAGAAATAAAATAAYGAGTTCTGACTGGGAAGGGCAGAAGGAAGAACTTTTTCCCTGTAAGGACATTTGAGCATTGAAACAAGTTACCCAGGCATATTGTGCAGTCTCCATTTTTGGAGACAAACCTTTTCACTAAAAGGCAGCAACAAAAAATGTAAAGATTATTTTAAATCCTTGCAAATTAAACTTTCTGGACACTCCTTAGAAAGAGCAAACTAAGGCATTACATTGTACAGAAGGTTAAATTTTCCTTGAAAAGGAGTGCTGCCTCCAGAATGAGAATCAAGAGATTTCTCTTTCGTTATCAAGAAACTAAAGATRCAACAAAGCCAAACCAAGGCATGTAGCAGCCCCATAACATATCTCCTATGGAGAGGAGGTGGCGRGGAGTGGAAATCCTGGAGGCACTGGGAACATGTGCAACTGCCTCTTCAGATGCTCACTTCTGAAAAAGATTATCACTTCCCACAGAAACCACATAGATATGGAGCACTCAGAATACCACTGTAAGATTTTTTTTCATTGCTCCAGCATTCAGGAGGCACAAGGAAAGTGTCTTAGGAAAAGTTAAGTCTTAAAACTCAGGTAGTTCAATTTCTCTTCCAGCTACCCACTCAAGGAAGCTCAAATGTGCCACAATGTCAGAAGTCACACACCATTTTAAAAATAATTGAGTATATGAGTCATGACAGCTGTGACAGACATTTTCACTTGCACTGATGAAGAATTAAAAGACTGACTTGACTTTTTTGAGTATTTAGTTTACATCCATTTTTTTTTCACCCTACTTTTCAGATTATTTAATGCTCCAGAAAAAGCATTCCTCAGAGTACACAGCACCCACGGAAACCTCACAAATAACTGCATTCTTGACAGGACCCATAAAAATTCTCAGAAGTAATGCCTGTGGGAGGAGAAATAAACAGAATTTTGTCAAAGAAACAATCGATCATTTTTGTTAGCTGTTGTGATGTCAGTCCTTGAAGTATCACTTTCAAGGAGAATATGCCAAAATCAAAGATCACAGCAGCTACAAGTTCAAGTGTTTCTCGTGGTCCCAGATATATTCATTCCTGCTCTCATCTTATRCTCTATGACCCTCAAGCTACAGTGCATGCAGACAAATAAAATTGTTTTCAGAATCAGATAATTCAGTGACCTCATTTTGATCATTTCTTTCATAGACTCCTGCATTTTAAACAGCTTGACTTTTTTATTGCTGACCTGATTTCAACTTATCTATTGCTGGCCCAAATGTATCATATTGAAGGGGAGTATTCCCTTTTTCTTCTGTCAGAGAAATTTCTCAACTGATTGCAGCTATAAATTAGATCAGATCTGGACAAACTAAAACAGTTGGCAACATCATTTTCTCTGTTAGGAAATTAATAATAATTCAAATGAACAAATCTATACTATAAGGTTATCTCTAAAATTTGTTGGATATTATGCAAAGACTATAGGGGAATCAGGCTGGGTAGACTGTGTATTATACCTGATATTCAGAACAGCAAGATAATAAGTCTGCTGTATGCTGATTCAGGCTAGAYTTTAGAAAATCATAAGCTAGATCTTTTATCTTCAAGCTATCCTTGATAAGACCGTTACTGTATAAGCAAAAAAAAAAAAAATAAAAAAAAAAAAACAGTTAAAAAGACTCAAAAGAGCAGCATCTATACATCTATACGTGCTGGCAGAAAGAATAATCATGTCTGTTTTATTCCTTTCATTATGTAGAATAATAAAGTTCTTGTTTTGTGGAAATTCTGATATTTTAATTGGGATAGAATAAAATACTTAAGAAGAGAGATGGTGACTTTGCCTCAAGATATCCTACAGCCCCCAAAATGACAAATAAGGATTTTCCTCCATTAAAAATATTTTCACTGCAACAGCTATGCTTTGGATTTTTTTTCTTTTATGCTATTATGCTATATGTTCACAGTCAGTTTGCTATATAATCTCACATGAGGCCCTTATGACACAGAAACTCTTCAAATATTACCCTCCTYGTGAATATCTCTGTTTCAAATTATTTTTTTCTCATGATATGTTATTTTGCATTTTTCTACTTTGATTCTCACCTGTGTGAACTTATTTTCACTGCATATTACTAACCTCAATATTTCCCATATTATTCCTCTCCCCTCACAGTTATTTGCAACACCTCTTAATTTTGTRTAATTTACAAATGTAGAGTCCTGTTAATGTCTTTTAGGAGGGTAAAAGAATGAAACAGAATGATTTTATAGCCTGTGTCTAGAAAATAAAGCTCCAAATTGGCCAAATGACTTATGTTAATGAGGCAGAAGAACAGAATGAAACTTATTGAATCCAAAAGCTGTTGTGGTGGAGGTGATAGGTCCAGAACAGGCAATTTAAAAACTAACAGCATTTTAACTMACCAGCATAACTAAAGCAGCAAACATTGAATGCCTGTCATGACTAACATTCAGAAAGTCTTGGTGAAACAGTCGTTTTACTGCCCACGTGCCTACCAGTGGATATTTTTACCTAAGGTCCAATATTGGGCTGAAAAAACCATGCAGCTTCCAAACTCCAATGGCAACTTCAGAAGAGCTGGATGTGCATCAGTCTATTTTCATCCATATCCTAAATAAAGCAACCCACAGTGGAAGAAAGTGACTGTGTGACTGTAAAACAAGTGACTGGTTTTGAGCTTAGTTGCATTAATAATACATTATCACACTAGTAATCGTCAGCATGTGCTTTTCACAAAATGAGGTTATTGCAAATGTTCTAACAATGGATTCCAAAGAGAAAAAAATGATGTTTAGTTCTGATGCTGTGAACTGATTGCAAAATATTCAGCCAATAATCAGTCTTTATAAACTCTGGCTGTTTTATATAACATACCGTAATAATAAATATCTTTAGCTCAACTTGATACAAATATGTCTTTTCCTTTGGAAACAAAAATAACAAAGAAAATGAAAACTATCCCACAGAAACASAGTCTCATTTGAACATCAGTTTGACAGGTACTATAATTTTCCTTTTAGGGCGTTTTGGATATCATACAGGGATATGCCACTGCAATAATACAAAAATTCTTCACAGAAGTCATCTGTAAAAGAAGAGTTTTAGTCCAAGTCAGAAGAGGTATGGAAGATGGGCTCAGGCTGCTAAACTTCATTGATGGTCCAAAATCATGACCTTGACTTATTTCCATTTAACACCCATCTATTATCACTAAACTAGTAACAAGTAGAACTGAAATCAGTGTGAGACAGGAGAGTTATCTCTGTAACAGATTTACTCTAAGCATTGCTATGTCATCCACACACATTTGTATGCGAGTGACATGAATCGAAGCATGTTCAGTTCTAATCTATGCCTTCCTTACTATTTTATGTCTGGGGAAAAGATGACAGAGGCGCACAGTATAGTCTTCCCAGGTCCCTCTGTAATAGAAGCCGTGAATGCAAACGATGACACACATTTTATTAATCTTCTTTCAGCATATTCTTTTATAATATATTCAGAGCTTTGCTTTCCTATAAATAGAAAAAAAGAAAAAAAGAAAAAAAAAGGTTCGGGCAGTGAAGGGATTGGCGTGGGGAGGCTTTACATTCTTTACATAGAGATTTTTTCGTCTTGTGCCTGACAATGTTACCAAGGCAAAATTGAGTAGCAAGACCCAAACATCTGCTTCATCAGTGGCATACCCTACTAATACAGGAATATGCCTTTGACTTAGTTAATCTTTATCCTCAGAATCCTCAGCACTGATGGATATTCAAATGTTTGCAGTATTGCACACATATACACATTCCATGTATTATCTGCTGGAATGTGCACCTCATGTTACTGCCTATAGGCAGACCTATAGAGAAGGACAAACCATAGCTCTGTTGTTTTTCTAATCTGTAAGAGACAGTCAGACAGCAGGACCGTCCAGGAGGAGCCTCTCTTGCTGTACAATGCAGTAGATCATCTAGCTACGGCAAGGCCCTCTGAACATGACTGATGGTCTATTCTGTCTACTGGCCCTCTCCATCTTAAAACAAAACTCCAAGATATTGGATTGGAATTGGTACTTGTCTTAGTCTCAGGGTCCTCCAGAAATTTAGAAGCAGTTATTTGAGGGTTTCTGTGTGCTTCTTAGGAATTAAGCTCTCGTGCTGCAAGGAGAGGTTTGGAAGCCTTGGCAACTGAACTATTAAGGTGAGCCTATGAATTCATTCACAGAAATCATGTAGATAATGAATTTTAGAAGAAAATTCGCTCCCCTTTACAGTTTATCTTCTTTTAATCAAATTAACAATTTACACACATATACATGCATAGCTGAATAACAGAGACACATGCACTTACCAACACCTTAAAAACTAAGAAGGAAGGATAGCAGAAATTGGGGGACATCACTTTTATAAATATCTACAGATGAATGTTCAGAGACAGATGAGTCATAAGTGCCTAGACAGCCCAATGAATTTCTAAGGAATCCAGCAGTGAGACTTGCTGTGTAGTTCAACTGGTTCTTGAACTGTAGTTCAACGGGAAGTTCCTGGTGCTTCCCTTCTCACAAGACTGGGACAAAATACTGTGTAAAAAAGCACCAAACTTTGCTGCAGTGCAGCATAAGATAGCAGTTGCAGCTGGTTGTGCTTTAGGCTGCTTTTAAAAATACACGACTTGGAAAGGAAAAAGAAAATTTGGCTCAGACAAGTAGTAACAGTTCAAGGATTTTCCCTGTAAATTCTCTTTCTGAAATTGGCTAAATCTTTCTGAAAGACCTTAAAAATCAAGTTTTTGAGTGGCTTGTAGGAAAAGAGTTACCCTTGTCAATGATTTATAGAAGGGGTATATTTCAAAAAATTAATATGGTACAATCCAAAGATGGCAATGTTTGGATTTCATTCAAAGGGAAAAAAGAAATAGATGGGCATGGAAACCAGTTTCTAGTGTTTTGAGTCCCAGCAAAATACCTCAAAAATATATTGTTGAAAGATTATCTGGGATTATGTGTTTCTGTATGAACTTCTCTTAAGATAAATAGAATTTTCATCTACTGAATCTTAGAATTTTAAGAGTCACTATCAAGCACCTTTCAGGATCCTTAAACATGAGTACGAAGAGAAATTTCCCTTTCACAGAACAGGTGAGGTTGGAAGGGACTACTGGAAATCTTCTAGACCAACCTCCCTGCTCAAGCATTGTTACATGGAATACATTGCCCAGGATTGTGTCCAGGTGATTTTTGAATATCTCTGAGAATGGAGACTCCACAATCACTCTGGGCAATCTGTTCCAGTGCTCACCCTCACAGTAGGAAAGTTTTCCCTCATGTTCAGACAGAACTTCCTGTGTTTAAGTTTCTGCTGTTGTGCACTCTGTCCAGTAGCTCCATGTCTTTTTTTTATGTACTGGGGAACGCAGAACTGAACACAGTACTCAGGATGCAGCCTCCCCAGGGCTGTGTAGAGGGGGAGGATCACCTTGCTTGACCCTCTAATGACTACATTGAACTACATTCAACTCAGTACTGACACTGGAGCACACAASTAGCTACAGACCTCCTATTAAATTCTGCTCCACTAATTGTAACCCTTTGAGCGCTGCCGTTCAGCCAGTTCTCAGTCCTCCTCACTGTCCACTCATCTCATCACCAGGAAGTGTCCACACTTCCTGAGCTTGCCTCTGAGGATACTGTCAAAAAAAAAAAAA